>NC_090751.1:24786266-24806266 GCF_036898095.1 Palaemon carinicauda | reverse complement strand
CGTAATGCTGCATAGATATACCGCCCCAAGAGCGCTTTGAGTAAATGCATAACCGATTTCCAGTACTTTTCGAGTTTTATATCGTCAGATTTGAGACCATAATATTCGTTTGTAAGTATGTCTGTTTATGCCCTGTTCATTCTAGCAGTCTCTTCGTACTCTGTTACCCTTCCCTGATCCGCGTGCAAGTGCTCTAAGTGACTGGCGAGTCAACATGGCGAATAAAATTGCAACGTGGATCTTGTATCGCCTGTCTAGAAGGGCCTAACTCGCTTACCGCGACCAGGGATTAGAATTCTTGGTATTTGATTTTATTTATCATCTTTACAGACCAATCTTGAAGGGCGAAAGTCCTTTGCCGGGTGTAAATAAGGCATTAAGCGTAATGCAACCAAATCGCACTGACGATAAGGTTGGTATTTCCAAAGCTGGCCAACTGTGGCGTGAGTCATGTAACGAGTGTTGCCATCGGCCGGTCGTTTGTTTCTCGTATTGATAAGCTGCATTATACAAGAGATATTTTTACGTTTGCTACACTACCTAAGCTCCTCTTTGGTATGCAGTGCAGGATTTTCAGTTTGTTTGTTTTTATCTTTTTTTATTATTATTATTACTTTGTTGCCACATACCCAGTTAGGTTTTTCATTGAAGAATTCTGTTTTTGTTTGATTTCGATGTGTAGTTGATGATTTAAGGAATGTTTAACTGCGAAGACATTATTATTATTATTATTATTATTATTAGTTTGGCCAACTTCGTTACGAAAATTATGTTTTGATAGTTGTGTATTTGTTTGTCTGTGTCTGATTCTCATAACTCAAAAACGATTTTGCCAAATCTCATGACAATTGGAGAGATGATTGGCCATGATCCAAGGACCTTTTGATTATATATTTGGAGTGATTGGATCAAAGGTCAAGGTTAAGGTTAGGAAAATAAAAATAAAAACAGTTTGCTATATCGTGGTCAATTTTTATCCGATTTGTATGAAACTAGTGGCAAAATGTGCATAATTCAATTGCCTATCTTATGATATACCGCGTGATATAGGCGAGGGTATGCGCTCTATTGTATGCCCGTTCTAGTTATTATTATTATTATTATTAGCTGAGCTACAACCCTAGTTGGAAAAGTCAAGGCTCCAGCAGAGAAAAATAGCCTAGTGAGGAAAGGAAACAACGTTGATAATGAATTTATTTTCCAAATTACTCTCTGGTCCCTTTCCCACCACGCGTCATGTCAAGTTTGTAACGCAGTCAGCTACGTTGCGGTGACGTTGCCAGCTCGGTCGACTCTATGGTGCCGTTGCAGGCTTGCCGCATTCAGACCAGTGATCCCACTTTTGGGGTATTTGTCCCCAGATTGGGAATTTTGAATGTTTTTTGGGGGAAATCTGGGGAATTCGATAAATTTGGGGAAATTTGGGGAATTCGATAAATTTGGGGAAATCTGGGGAATTTGAATAGGTTTTCAGTGAAATCATAGGAACATATAAAAGAAAAAAAAACCGCCAGCCGACCAGAACAAAACTATGGCCTCTCCCTTTGTAACCTTTGTTTTGGAAGACATCTGTTGTTGGGGAGGGGGTGGGGGTGTTTGCTCCACACAAGAATCCATGCACGTGTGGGACAGAGAAGTCTTGCTCTTCGTGCTTTTACGAACTCCCGGGAAAATATATTTTGGGGAATTTGGGTCTGATCTGGGGAATTTTTACTCTCGCGCTAGGGAAATTGTGTGACGGCGTCGTGGGCACCAATGCGGCATTGGTGCAGTACCACTACCACCAGTGTCATGCGACGACGCCGGTGTGTGCGGTGGCTAGCTGCGTGCTGAACAAGTGTCCGGTATAGGCCACAAGCTTCAACGTTCGCACATAGCGTTATAATGGAACGTGAGATTGATACAGATCGTCTTATATCTTTAGTGGAGGCGAGACCAGTGTTGTGGGATAAAAGTCTCGCAGAATATAAGAGTCGGTATTTGACTACGTCTGCGTGGAAGGAAGTGTGCAGCGGATTGCTGGAGGATTTGGAGGACTTTGAACAACTGAGTAACAAGGAACAAAACGACTTCGGTAAGGTTATATTTTTATATTTGATGGATAAATTTAAGATATAGAATGTCTATATAATCATCATAGCTATGTATACACACATATATATTATATATGTAATATATATATATATATATATATATATATATATATATATATATATATATATATATAATTATATACACACACACACACACACACACATATATATATATATATATATATATATTTATATATACATATATATATATATGTGTGTGTGTGTGTGTGAGATATGTATTAATGTAATATAGGTATATATACATATATATATATATATATATATATATATATATATATATATATATATATATATATATATATATACAGTAATACTCATTATAATATTTGATAAATTTCAGGAAAGTTGGTATACAAAAGGTGGAGAAACGTGAAGGATAATTGGCTGAAAGCTCAAAGGAAATTTTATGAACGAAGAAGATCTGGATCTGGTGTGAAAACTGCAAAGTTATATTTATACAACGAACCGCTCAGTTTCTTGAAGAAAAACCTTCATTTCAGAGAAACAGAGGACTGCATCAATGCTGACGAGGATACTGTCGATCCTAAAACTGAAGATGAAGATTATGAAGTCACAAAAACCACCAAAGAGAGCAGTAGGACTATTGTACAGGCCGCCATAGAGAGCAGCAGGCGTACTGTACGGGCCACCAATGGGAGCAGTAGGCCTACTGTGCTGCCCACCAACGAAAGCACTAAGAGGAAGGTTTTTGACACAGTGGAAAGTTCAGTGAAGACCATGGAGGGTGGAGAAAATCGTCATCTTTCCTTTTTTAAGGGAATTATTCCATCATTAGAAGGATTTAGTGAAGAGGAAACCATACACTTTCAAATGGGGGTTCTGAGCTTGGTGCAAAACATACGCCAGGCCCGATCTTGTTCATAACCCAATTCATTCAAATCACAGATAACAATTGTGCTTTATAAAAAAAAAAAAAATTTAATTCTGATAAGCATGTAATTTACTCTTGTTAAATAAAATATTTAATGGTTCTGTTGTAGAATATTAATTATCCCATTGTACTTTTATAAATAAACAAATATGAGTGAAAATACATACTTTGTGAATGCCTACTTGATGTTAACTGCACCCAATAGATTCCACATAGTTTCCCATTTTCTCTTTTCCGTTGGGGTTGATCATACAGCCCACCATATACTGTTGTTGATTGTGCATAACGCAGCTGCCATGTGTAATAACATTAAGAAACCACATTTTCTGTGGTATGACAGACATAACTATCTATAGCAACGTGCATGATAAAGTGCCTCTCTCTCTCTCTCTCTCTCTAGTAAAGTTATTTGCCATTTTTTTAGGGTACTTTTATATTCTTGCACCCTATATACTGTATATAATAACGGCCCTGTGATACTGGCAGTGGCAAAGATCAAGGGGACAGAAACATCCTATACCCCACCAGCACTACTCAAAATCTTGAGTCAATAAATCACTAATTGACAACTGGAGCAACTCTCCAGGGTGAGTGGGTGGAACCCTAAAGGTGAAGTAGACTTCGGAGACAATTAGCCTTCGTGGGTGAACTATTTTCCTAGTGAATTTATATATATATATATATATATATATATATATATATATATATATATATATATATATATATATATATATATATATATATATATATATGCGTAAAAATCACAGGAAAACGTGATGCTCAGATGCAGAAGAACCACAGGGAAAATGAAAATACGAAATATACACTTAAGTCCTGACTAGTTTCGTGATACTTCCTCTGAGGAAGTATCACGAAACTAGTCAGGACGTAAGTGCATATATATATATATATATATATATATATATATATATATATATATATATATACGTGTGTATATATATATATATATATATATATATATATATATATATATATATATATATATATATATATATGGCTGTTTGGGGCCTTTTTATACACTAAATATAATGTCAAAAGGTTGTACTTCCTATGGCAATATTGTCAGGATGATTGAATGTCATAAACTGGGCATGCAATCGAGAGAAATAGGTTGGCAGACAGGTGTGAAGGGAAGAACCATACAAAATCATGTTGCCAAGTGTTGTGCTGCAGGAGACGGGACCATAACCTCCCATAGTAAGGTCCCTGGTAAACCCCTGAAAGTGTCTGAATAATCTCTTAAAGGTACTGAGACATGAGGCCAAGCTTCAGACTTTCCATAGTGCTCGTAAGTTCAAAGAGGAAACCCCGTTATCTTGGTGGCCAGTGCCTGCCTGTATTGTGAATAAGTACACGGCAAAGAGGTTGGGTTTAAAGAAATTGGCTGCACCTAAAAAAGCTGCTTATAACCCTGAAAAATAAGCAGTCAAGGGAAGATTTTGTTAAGAAATGTGGTATTTTTAATGTAGATTATTGGAAAAAGGTGTTGTTTAGCGATGACATGACATTCTTTGTGAGGACTAGTAACTTGAGCAAAGTGTGGAAAAGTCTGTGCGCTAACCCCAATGATGAAAAGCTTATTTGCAGCCATGAAAAATTCTCTTAAGGTGTTATGGTATGTGATTGCTTTGGTTATTTTGGTGTTTGGGATCTTGTTATGTTTTAAAAGAACATACATGTAAAGTAGATCAATTATTACACATTCTTAAACGAGCATTTAGAGTCTTCGAAAAGGTAGGATGTAAAATTTTCTAATAAAACATTTTTTTAAGAAAACTTTATTTAATGTATTTTATTACGAAATCATATGTAAGCTGTTTAAAAGTGTTATATGGTCCACACGAGATATGAACAAGGATTTATGTCAATGGTTTTTATATTTTTATGAGGCAATTGTGTGAAAATGCGCAATTCTTATATTTGCCATAAGATTTGGAAGGCTCTCGAAAATCCCAGCGTTAGATTTTATTTCGAGGACAAAGGTGGGCGGAACTAACCGAGAGAGAACCGTCTCGTTGTTGCGTGGGTATGCGTCCAGGAGTAGTCTGAAAGTAAAGTTCGTCCCCCATGAATTTTTATCTAATTGATAACCTTACTCCTTTAGGCCAACCCCTAAGCTTCCAGACCTATAATATTCTGGAAGTAGCTAATTCATATGTAAATGCCTCCCAAGGATGCTTAGGGCAGATGAGAAACAGCATCCTGTGAAAGAGCCAAAAGTGCCTCCCCCCCCTCTCTCTCTAGTACTATAGCGTGTCTTCACCAAAGTGATTTTGTGGCCCAGCGTATAGTGTAATTATTTCTTTTGTTTTAGTCCAATGCTTTTTACAGGTTCAATATTTCAGGTTAAGTGATTACATAATTATAAGAGCATAACATTTTTGTCTTAATGTAAACTTTGTTCAGACTTAATATTTCGAGTAATTTTTTTTTTCAAGTAAATTCTTTCTAAGTGTTGTAATTTATACAGAATATATTTATTTTTGTAGAGAGAGTATTATTTCAAACACCAGTGTTTATTTCATACTCGCTCGTATCCTCTTAACGAATCGAAGTAAGAAGTTGTTTGAATAGATCGAAATAATAATTAACCAGTTTTGGTTTTGAGTGTACTTACAAGACCTTTGGATATTCAGTGTTTTTGTATATTGCTGTCTGGGAGTTATGAAATTGTCGCAAAGCTCGATTATTAATATTTTCAAGTGTAACAAATTTAATGTAAAAACAAACAGGTGAGTTTAGTACTCGAGAGGTTGTATAGCTTGTCAGACGATATATATATATATATATATATATATATATATATATATATATATATATATATATATATATATATATATATATGGGAATATTCATTTATATATTTTTTCAATTTTCATTTTTGTATTGTTATTTTTACAGTATATATAGATAAAGAAATATATGATTTTTTTTAATTTTCTTTATGCATATACAGTACTGTGTAATTTATTTATCATCATCATTATCATTTCCTCCTATGCCTATTGACGCAAAGGGCCTCGGTTAAATTTTGTCAGTTGTTTACCTTGAGCTTTTAATTTGATACTTCTCCATTCATCATCTCTTTCACTCTTCATAGTCCTCAGCCATGTGGGGCTGGGTCTTCCAATTCTCTTGGGGAGTGTGAAGAGAATGCCCAAACCATCCCCATCTACCCCTCACCATGATCTTATCCTCTTATTGCACTTGAGTAATCTCTCTTATAGTTTCCTCTTATGGCACTTGAGTAATCTCTCTTATAGTTTCATTTTAACCCTGCCCTGCCATTCAACTCCCAATATCTTCTGAGGGCTTTGTTTTCAAATCTTAATCTATAGAAGATTGTTGTATTAGCATACCATGACTCATGTCCATATATAACACCGATCTCACTAAACTGATATATAGTCTGATTTTTAAATGTATTTTCAGGGGATTTGATTTCCAAATTTTACTTTACCTAGCCTTTATCTGATTTTCTTTTTTCAATCTTTCACTAAACTCCAATTCTGAAGACCCTGTATTGGAGATCATGTTCCTAGATACTGAAATGATTCTACCCCATTAATCCTTTCTCCTTTCAATGATCTATTTCATGCATTCTGGTAAGCAAGCATTGCAAATCCTGTGGTGTTTTGCTAATAAGGACATCATCATCAGCATAATCTAGGTCTGCTAATTTCCTATTACTAGTCTAGTCCAATCCTTCTCCACCATCTCTAACTGTTTTACTCATTACAAAATCCATGAGGAGGATAAACAACATAGGTGACATCGCACTCCCTTGGAGTACTCCGCTGTTCACTGGAAATTAATTAGACAAGAATTCCATAATAACGCAGGACTCTCCACAAAATTGGTCTGTGTACACTATCAAAGGCTTCTCCATAGTCCACAAATGCCATCGAAAGTGGATTTCTATATTCTACGCATTGCTGTAAATGTCTCAACACAAAAATTTGGTCAGTACAACTTCTACCTTTTCTAAATCCTTCGTTTTCATCTCTCGCCTTTTCACCAGTTTTGGTTTTGAGTGTACTTACAAGACCTTTGGATATTCAGTGTTTTTGTATATTGCTGTCTGGGAGTTATGAAATTGTCGCAAAGCTCGATTATTAATATTTTCAAGTGTAACAAATTTAATGTAAAAACAAACAGGTGAGTTTGGTACTCGAGAGGTTGTATAGCTTGTCAGACGTAATATATATATATATATATATATGTATATATATATATATATATATATGGGAATATTCATTTATATATTTTTTCAATTTTCATTTTTGTATTGTATATATACAGTATATATAAATAAAGAAATATATGATTTTTTTTTTAATTTTCTTTATGCATATACAGTAGTGTAATTTATTTATCATCATCATTATCATTTCCTCCTATGCCTATTGACGCAAAGGGCCTCGGTTAAATTTTGTCAGTTGTTTACCTTGAGCTTTTAATTTGATACTTCTCCATTCATCATCTCTTTCACTCTTCATAGTCCTCAGCCATGTGGGGCTGGGTCTTCCAATTCTCTTGGGGAGTGTGAAGAGAATGCCCAAACCATCCCCATCTACCCCTCACCATGATCTTATCCTCTTATTGCACTTGAGTAATCTCTCTTATAGTTTCCTCTTATGGCACTTGAGTAATCTCTCTTATAGTTTCATTTTAACCCTGCCCTGCCATTCAACTCCCAATATCTTCTGAAGGCTTTGTTTTCAAATCTTAATCTATAGAAGATTGTTGTATTAGCATACCATGACTCATGTCCATATATAACACCGATCTCACTAAACTGATATATAGTCTGATTTTTAAATGTATTTTCAGGGGATTTGATTTCCAAATTTTACTTTACCTAGCCTTTATCTGATTTTCTTTTTTCAATCTTTCACTAAACTCCAATTCTGAAGACCCTGTATTGGAGATCATGTTCCTAGATACTGAAATGATTCTACCCCCATTAATCCTTTCTCCTTTCAATGATCTATTTCATGCATTCTGGTAAGCAAGCATTGCAAATCCTGTGGTGTTTTGCTAATAAGGACATCATCATCAGCATAATCTAGGTCTGCTAATTTCCTATTACTAGTCTAGTCCAATCCTTCTCCATCATCTCTAACTGTTTTACTCATTACAAAATCCATGAGGAGGATAAACAACATAGGTGACATCGCACTCCCTTGGAGTACTCCGCTGTTCACTGGAAATTAATTAGACAAGAATTCCATAATAACGCAGGACTCTCCACAAAATTGGTCTGTGTACACTATCAAAGGCTTCTCCATAGTCCACAAATGCCATCGAAAGTGGATTTCTATATTCTACGCATTGCTGTAAATGTCTCAACACAAAAATTTGGTCAGTACAACTTCTACCTTTTCTAAATCCTTCGTTTTCATCTCTCGCCTTTTCATCAGTCTTTCTCTCGTTTATTAGAATAAGCATACTACAGTATATATTTTGTAACAAACTGACAAGTGTGATTCCTCTGTAATTATTGAAATTAGGTAGGTTCTTTTTTTTCGCCATTTTCACCACACTCGTCACTATACATACTTACTTATATATATATATATATATACTTACTGTATACTGTATATGTTTTTAGGAATAGTCCTAAGTAAATTTCATTCTTCAAATATACATATGTATATACTGTATATATATATATAATATATGTATATATGTATATATATATAATATATATAAATATATATATATATATATACCGACAGGTGTTGTGTCCAATTGGCTGCCTGGACATCCCAGTGGCCCATATTTTCGCCAGTGAGAAATCATGTTTATATGACAGCAGCAGGTTAAATGTAATTAGCAACTCACCTTAGTTCTTCCTCATGGGCTCATGTCCCAAACAGGCCATAAAGCTAACAGGGTTGAATTCAGTCAGCAGTATAGCCAATGCGCAGAAGAGAAAATATGAAAAATCTTTTTCACAGGTGAATCTACCTTTTATGTATCAAATTCTAGTGGCAGGAAAGAGATGTGCCTTGCAGGATCTGATACTTTGGATCCTAAGTTTCTTTCTCCTACAATTAAATATCCTGCATATTTGAGGGTATGGGGAGGTGTAGGATATGGGGGTGGTAATTGAATTGTTGATTTTACACAAAAAGACTATTAATAAGCAGATGTATCAGAAGTTGCTGTGTTCCAAGCTTTCTGACTCACTAGAACGCACTAACACTTCCATACTCCAGCAGCATAGGACATCTGCTCACACGGAAAAGGGTATTATGAATTATTTCATGAATAACAAAATAAATATTATTGAAAAATGGCCGGGGAAATCACCAGATTTGTCTCCTATCGATAACGTATGGGGCATACTTAAAGCTCGCATTCGTGACAAAGATACCTCCACTATGCCCCAATCTAGAAGCAACGCTGTTGGGAGCTGTGGGAGAACCCTCATCTCCTTCCCCAAACTCCTTACAGACATCTTCTAAATCAGTGTTTCCCAACCATTTTTAAATGATTACCCCAAATTTTATTTCCAACTAATCAGTTACCCCACTGAACATATACCCGGTAACATCGGATGTTTTTTTGCAGCCACCTGATGAACTGTATGGATCATGTAGCCCGCTATTGGCTGCTTATAGTTAAGGATTCAAAACAAATGCAAACTTTTCCATTTTAATGGACATCAAAATGAACCATCATCAGTGAATAACTCCATTTCAGAACATCTTGATAACCCCCAAAATACGGGTCCATTACCCCACTAGGGTAATTTACCCCAGGGTTTGGAAACACTCCTCTAAATCAAGGAAAGCCACTGTAAATATTAGTATTACTAGTGTACTTGAACCATCAAAAATTATATTTAGAGAGTTAGCTATGCACACACTGATTCAACCCTTCCCCAACCCCTTCCCATTTCCTAAGTAATAACCCACTCTTTCGGTAATTTTTGGGAGAGTATGGTTTTCCGAGTGAATTTCTTGGAGCGCCTCCTCTCATCAGGGTATGACTACTCTCTCTCCTCTTGATCATGACAGGAGAGAAATATATTTACACACACACACACACATATATATATATATATATATATAGACAGACACTTGCTCTTTATATATAAGGGAGATGTATGATTAGTGCTCGATCTAAATGTCAAAAGTGCTTTTCTTGTCTTTGCATGATTAACCAATTTATGCATTTTGCCCTCATTTATTTACACATTGTTGACACTGGACGTTAAAATTCTACTTATATTTTATTGTGGCTTGTTGTTTCGTGTTTATTTTCAATATCACATTAGGTGGAAGCTCTTCCCGAGGTAAAACAAATGTTTCAAAGAAGTCACTTTTTCATATATCTGACGTGATTTATGAGAGAGAGAGAGAGGGGGGGGGGTTAAAGTATATTTCCGGGAGAGATAGAGAGAGGGTTAAAGTATATATTCCGGGAGAGAGAGAGAGAGAGCATAATTAAAGTGTTAAAATATAATCCGAGAGAGAGAGAGAGAGAGAGAGAGAGAGAGAGAGAGAGAGAGAGAGGTGCTAAAACATATTTCCGAGAGAGGATGAAATTGAAACTGGTATATACAGGGAAATGTAATTAAAAACAATTGAATATTGTTTCGGAAGAGAGAGAAATGGAATTAAAACGTATTAATGTTTATCAGATAGAGGGAGAGAGAGAGGGGTTAAAAATATATTTCCGAGAGAGGATGAAATTGAAACATGTAGAGGTTTATATCCGATATACATATATATATATATATATATATGTGTGTGTGTATGTGTGTGTGTGTGTGTGTGTAGAGAGAGAGGGAGAGAGGCTAGAGAGAGAGAGAGAGAAAGTAATTGAAAAAAAAATTGAACATTTGTTTCGGGAGAGAAATTGAATAAAAATTTGTTAATGCTTATCAGAGAGAGAGAGAGAGAGAGAGAGAGAGAGAGAGAGAGCTTTTGCGTTTAATCAAATGCCTGAAAAGTTTCCCCTTTTTTTGGTTGCCTTTATCTTTTGAACAGGATGTTGTCATAGCAACGCGCTCGTGGCAACAGCTTCCTTTTGACGGCTCTCTTTATTTCACTTTCTTGCTTCAAAAACTTTTTTTTTTTTTTGTAGCTATTTTGATTATTTTTTTCCCTTTTTACTTCTTTTACTGTAAATTTCTTTTTAATGATTTTCAATTACCGTTCTCGAGGAATTATGGGTAATTTTACAAAACGGTTATAAACGTTAATGAATCAAATAATTTTACTTTTCAGGCGGTGCACTTTCTTCTACTTGAAATACAGTTGATTCTTTCACTTTGATTACGGTTATTTCTTTCACTTGGAATGCAGTTGTTTCTTTTCACATTAAAGACAGCTGTTTCTTTCACTTTCCATTTTGATTTTTAAGGATTTATGCCCCATTTTAATTTTTATTTTCAAATTTTTTTACCATCGCTATTGCAAGCGTCTGAATGCTTTTGTTTTTGCAATTATAGATATATTTATTTGTCTATTTATTTAATGATGTTACTGTTCTTAAAATATTGTATTTTAATTGTTTTTTACTTCTCATATATTTTGTTTATTTCCTTATTTCCTTTCCTCACTGGCTATTTTCTCCTGTTGGGGCCCTTATGATTATGGCTTCCTGTTTTACAACTAGGGTTGAAGCTTAGCTAGTAATAATGATAATAATATCAATAATAATAATAATAATAATGATGATGATGATGATCATAATAATAATATAAGGGCTGATGATGATCATAATAATGATAATAAAATAATGATAACTAATAATTAATAATAATATTAATAATTAATAATAATAGGAGATGGCTAAGATAGCAGTTTCCGAACCTCTGATCCCAGGTTAGACGACGGTAATTATGTCTCGGTATATAAAGATGGCAACTTTATTGGTTCAATCAAATTCTTAAACGTATTGTTTTGCCCTGCAGTATAGTTGTGTGTTGCAATTGTTACTGTCAATAATGGAGTATATTGCTTTATCGATTTTGATGTAATCTTTCATATATTTTCAACTTTGGATAACCAACTCTGCATGAGTGTCTGCTGTTTAGTAAGATGCCATTAATTGATATAGGGACATATATATATATATATATATAGAGAGAGAGAGAGAGAGAGAGAGAGAGAGTGTAAAACTCATGACGATGGACATTTAAACAATTGACATTTCGAGAACAAAACATTTTTTTAAGCTGTGTGTGGAGAGAGAGAGAGAGAGAGAGGAGAGAGGGAGAGAGAGAGCACTACTGGTAGTTTCCATATTTTTATCATATGAAGTTAATTATGTTAACTTTTGTAAATGGCCACATGCTCTGCCCTGATTCTCTCTCTCTTCTCTCTCTCTCTCTCTCTCTCTCTCATATGAAGGAAATATGTCCTGATTATGAGAGACAATTCTTTCTAAACAGACAGTTACCCTACATACAGCTCATTTGTTTTCCTAAAAGTTTATTCATTATGTGCAGTACTCGTCAAAACGGCTTTGGGAATTTAGAACGTGTAAATCTTTTTGACACGAATTCACTCCAACCTCTTGTGTAGGCGAAAAATCGGCCGGGAGAAATTGACTAAATGGTAACATAGCCAAGGACAGAGTCTCGCAAAGGATAATTGCTGCAAGTTCTGTGCAGTCGGTGACGTCTTTGGCTAAGAACACGTGTGAGTTTTTTTTGTTCGTGTGTTTATCATATCATACCTCTGGCAATTTTGTGGTCAGTTGCTTGTGTGCTGTCTTCAGAATGTCTAAGGGATATACTTCATTCAAGAATCGTGAAAGAGTGATACAGCTTCATGAGGAAGGCATGAAAACTGGTGCAATTAGTGAAAAGACTGGTGTGAAACAACGAACTGTCCGGAATATTCTGAAAATATTTCGTGATAGTGGAGGTAAGGGAAGTACCCAAAGCACGTACCAGCCCTGGGAGGCCACCTCTCCTTAGTAAGAGGGATTTAATTGTTCTGGAAAAGAATATTGAAATCAATCCTACCGTTACAGCCCGTCAGCTTATGGTTGATAATCCCCAGGATTTTGCTGGAGCATCTGTTAGAACTGTTCAGAGGCGCTTACAAAAGGACCTTCATTACTTGAAAGTCAGTGCGCGAAGGATGCCGTGGATAACTCCTGGACAAAAGAAGGCTCGTGTTGCTTTTTGTAGTACATACAAGGATTGGGGCCTTAACAAGTGGAGGCAAGTCCTGTGGAGTGATGAAGCATCTTTTTTTGTAGCCGAAACAAAGGGGAAGCATGATTGGCAGAAGACGACTTCTGATCCTCTTGACCCTAAGTACCTCACCAGTAATGTAAAGTTCCCTGCTTGCGTTACAGTGTGGGGTACCTTTGGGTATGGGGGTAAAGGATCATTAGTTTTCGTACCACAAAATGAAATTTTGAATAAAGATTCGTATTATACTATACTTAACGACCATTTAGAGGATTCCTTTGCAAGTAGCCACACATCCGTGTTTCAGCAGGATGGCGCTCCTATTCACACTGCTAAACAAAATATAAATTGGCTTCAAGACTGTGGTATTGACTTTATTCCTGACTGGCCAGGAAATTCTCCCGACATGTCCCCCCATGGAAAATCTATGGTCAGTAATTAAAAGGAAGCTCCAGAATGTAGATACTTCTTCAATTGTGAAGTTGAAAACCGAGTTACAGCATGCCTGGGACGAACTTGATGAGACCATTCTACAGAGGTTAGCTGATTCAGTACCCAAGAGACTCCAGGAGGTGCAGAAGACTTGTGGCATACTTTCACTAAAAGGGTGATTCATTACATATATCTTTCTTGCTCACCGCTCCTAGAATCTAAATGCAACTTATTTCCTTTTTTTTTTGTAATTGTAGGCAACTTTTTTTTTCTTTTTCTTTTTTTGTAGGAGCTCTCATACTCTTCACACTGACTGAAATGGTTAACAACTTAAATTGTCTCATATGCACTAAAGGGTTTATTTTCATTGTTTGAGAATCATATATTTTGTATCTGTTCTCAGACTAATAATTATAATGAATATGGTCTCTAATTCATAAGATTGAGAATTACCATAAGTGTTTTTTACATTCTAGGGCTAAGAATTATCTTGGGTGTATTTTAGTGATTTCATTACTTTGAGAATATATGAATGGTTTTGAAGTGTCTGGTATTTTTCCTAATTATTCATTTATTCATTCACTAACCATCCCACGGGTCTGCTCTATTCCCAGACATAGAATTTTCAAGGGTGTGGCTCATTCTCTCAGATTGAGAATGGCCATGTTTGCTGTCAGTCTTATTTTGAGTTTGAATTGTGTCTGTGTGGTCTGTTTATTTTATCAGTATGAAAATTGGTATGGCATTGTCTGTATGTTTTCTCAGCTTGTGAAATGCTGTATATTTAATATCAAATATTCTTCAGAATGAGTATTGCTATGAGGTTGGTCAATTTATTTTCTTACCCTGATCATTGCCGTTAATTTTATGTATTCATTTTCCCAGAATTGCCATGGACGGAGTCTATTTTCTCAGACTTTTTTTCAGATTTGTTTAAGCACAACCCTATTAAGTATTTTTGCACCTGTACCGAAAAGATTGAAATTTTTTGTTGTGAACTAGCTTGTTTGTTGTACATCAGTGAACACTTTGTAAACAAAAGTGAGTTACACAATGCACTAGAACCAAGAGAGTGAAAGAATTGTTCATGTTCTTTGTAACTCCACATAATCTTGTACTAAGTGAGTGAACCCTTACTTTGGAAACATGGGAAATACTGGCACACCCTCTGGGGAAGTGCACCTAGCAAACTTGTACTGCAGGGCGAGTTCTTGTGTTTAGCCCCGTCCACCGCCTTTGCCATCTCTCGTACACGATCTGTTTAGTTACTCTCCACAAAGTAATGGTGTTACGGGGTGCAATTCTTTGGAACGAGGTGTACCAAAGACTCATGTGTCCAACTGTACTCCTGGTGATGACGTTAGTGAAGTAGAAAGTAAATGAGAATCATGGCTCGCTCTCTGATGATAGTCTGGGTGATGTTTCTGACTTCTTTATTCTTCCTGTCATGATCCACGAGCACATTCCTGTATCTGGTCTAATGGCAAGAATGACTCTCTCTCTCTCTCTCTCTCTCTCTCTCTCTCTGCACTATTAAAGAATAACCTCTCATGAATAACTTTGATTTAGACTCTTACCAAATACAGTATCGAAAGTATATACTGTACCTTTAAAAGCTCTCTATTCATTCTAGAATATTTGTTCATAATAGGATATCGCTTTGTTGGTGAGTTTTCCCTTTCGTAAATAACAAAGCATACGTTCTTTAAGAGGATTAAATGTCGGGGTTTGTGATGCTTTCGAATTTTTTTGTTTCTTAGATGAAGGAGGCTGCCATGAAAGTAGGAAAAGAATGGTTATACCGCCTGAAGTTGTACTGTAGATGCTCTTATTGATGGTCTACTATTTCTGTTGTTGAGGATGATCTGTTAATGGCAATGGCTTTTTGCTGTTCATTACATTTTACAGTTGTTCATTACATGTTACTGTTGTTCATTACATGTTACTGTTGTTCATGACTTGTTGCTGTTTATAACGGCTGGTGTTTTTGTTGTTCATAAACATGTTGCTGTTGGAAGTGACATGTTTTTTTGCTGTTGTTAATGGCAAGTTGTTACTGTTGTGTAGAATATGTTGCTGTCATTAGTGACATGCTGTAGCTGTTGCTCAGGGCATGCTGTTGTTGCTGTTCATGAGATGATGATGTGCGGAATATATTGCTGTTGCGTCGAATATGTTACTCTTGTTCATGACATGATGTTGCTGTTGTCGTTATTCATAACATGTTGTCAATGTTACGACTTTGGTGGTGTTCATGGCATTTTGCTGTTTTATTATGGCAAGGTTTTAATGATCTGTTTATCGTGATGTTGAGGACTTGTTATTTCAGTTGATGGTATCTTGTTATTGTTAAATATCTGTTGATGAGTTACAGTTGATGTTTCATAGGTAGATATTGGGGGGGGGGGGGGGTGAATTCAAAGAATTTCGAGGTTGTTGATGTTATAGATATTTGTTATTAAATGGCCTTATAACAACAATGTATCTTGTATCCTTAGCAGCTCTGAATTGAGTATGGAAGTATAGTCTTATGGAAACAACGAATGATTTATTATTATTATTATTATTATTGTTGTTGTTGTTGATAGTGTTGCAGTTGCTTTCATTTTTATAATGTGTGCATGTGTATCAGCTTTCTTCTGGTTCTAAAAACTAAAAGAAAAAAAAAACAGTAGAAATAAAACCTGTCTTGTCACAGTGTGCTACTGGAAAAAGAGATTAAGTTCTGGGGAGGGGGGACCGCATCTATGTTGGAGGATGGTGGGGAGGGTGGCTGTGTGAACAGTCGACCACTACAGGTTTCTCCTAAGGGCATAGACTCTCTCTCTCTCTCTCTCTCTCTCTCTCTCTCTCTCTCTCTCGTCTTTGACAAGAAAATGTAGCACATTCATCTTGCGTATAATCAATGCCGTCGATGCTTTTATACAGATTATAAACAAATCCGATGTTAATTATTATTATTATTATTATTAACAATAAGAGTGTAATACAAATTAGTAAGAAGAGAGGTAAATGGATCTAGCATTTGTACTCAGTGTAGTGTACTGCTCAATATTTTTGGCAATATCAAATGCGTGGAACTCTAGGCATATTTCTAAAGGGTTTTGCATGGTCTAATCTCTAACTGGCTGCACCCCCACTTTTTATGTTTTCTACATTCTTTCAGTTTCCACGTCCCTTCCTGGCAATCTGCCTGACGGGAGTTGGAGTCCCACTCAAGCTCGATAGTTTTTTTGTAGTGTCTGCAACTTCACCATCCTTGTGAGCTAAGGAGGAAGGGTTTTTGGGGGAGCCTTTAGGGCTTCCTGTTTAAGTCATTAGCAGCCATTGCCTGCCCCTCCGTATTGTCCTAGCTTGGATGGAGAGGGGCTTTGGCGCTGATTATATGTATATATGATCGGACTTTAGGTCATTGTTCTGCTTGGGGATTGTCACAGTCCTTTGCATCGGCCATTCATGAGTGACTTTTAAACTGGATTGCCGGGAATCTGGAGTAGGCAGATGGATTTCTACCGTGTGAGAACAAAGGCCCAGTGAGGCTCAGGAAAACTGGAACGGGCAAACCTCTAGTTATTGCTAGGCACATTAAGGTAACCCCGAAATCTTTAGAGGGATTTTGAGCAAAAATAGTGAACGGTAGCGTAAAATTAACTTTGATTCACATCGATGAGCTTATATTTCTGAAGTCTACCAGCAGGTGAAATGAAATTGACACAGTTAAGTCTCCAAATGCAAAATAACTGCAGCTGTATTTCGAGAAGAATGTTTATTCTTTAGAACGAGGAAGACGGTTTAGTTTGTATAATGCCTCGATATGGCTTCCAGAGGAAAGCGTGACTTCATCATCGTCTTCTTCATGTTTAAAGCCTTTGTACTGCAGGTGTTACATCACTCTATGAGGTCACCTTTTTATTCCAAGTAACTTCCGAGAATTCATTAGCAACTTTTCTAGTTGGTGGGTCCTTCGTGACGTTTCACGAGGGGTGGGGCTAGGTCTAAGCCCCGCCTCGTGAACAGACCCTCTCTGTAATTGACTCTGGATGGGAGGGTCTTCCATGCACTCGATTTCCAGCTTCGCCTTTTGGATATGATTGTCTCTTCTTGGCACAATGTTCTGGATAGCTTGTCCATTGATGATGCTACTCATTTGTATGCGATATATTCTCGCCTCTCCTACACCCAGTATTTAATTAATTAGATGGCGAGATAAGGTGAATGAGGATATGGAGAGTACGAGGTTGTTAGAAGAGGATGTCTTTGATAGAAGGCATTGGAAAGAGTGTATCAGGCAACCGACCCCTTTAATGTAGGGATAACGTGGGGAAAGAAGATTCTTTTTGACGTTTAGACCTGCCTCTGGTGAGGATGATGGAGGTGTGCATGTAGGCCTTCACCAGCGATGCCATTAGCATTATCAGTCTGTGGTTAATCCTTTAATAGTTTTATGGTATTCCTTGCAGATAGGGTTTTGACTAAATTTACATAACTTGAGATATCGATTTTCAGTAAATTCAGGGTTCTAAAATTTTTAATTTCCTGAAATTGATTGTTAAATCATTTAAGAGCAGTTTTACATCTTAATTTGAATATTTAAAAAAAAATGCTACGAATTTTCTTTGTTAAAATGTTGCAGATTTTCTAAGTTTAAAATGCTGCAAAATTTCTTTGATAAAATGCTACAACTTTTCATTGATAAAATGCTACGCGTTTTCTTTGATAAAATGCTGCCAATTTTCATTGTTAAAATGTTGCAAATTTTCCTTGTTGAAATGCTGCATGTAATTGGTTTCTATTTGAATGCTAAAATTCTTGCCATAGTAGACTAGATAGTTTTGAAACCTGGTTGGTGAGCTGTAGAGAATAGGCGTTCGTAGAAGGTTAAGTTATAAGTCATTAAATATATACACACACACACACACACACACATATATATATATATATATATATATATATATATATATATATAATATATATATATATATATATATATATATATATATATATATATATATATATATATATATATATATATATATATACATGTGTGTGTATGTACAGTATATATGTCCATAGAAGAAAGAGTAGGAGAAGATTGATCTCAAAATTTCCATGTTTTCATGAAGTATGACCAGTGGTAAATGTGCAATGCCCCTCAACCTTTAGAGAATGACACCTCGTGAGCCCTTGGCCTTGTGCAGAGCACGCATTGTAAAAGGAACGAAAATAGAAAACAAAACCGGTAAATTGCCTTAGGTTAATTGGCTCTTGGGTCAGGAGACCGTGTATTACATGTAAGGCTAGGTTGTTCAGATGAAGCCGTGCGGGTGTAGGTAAACCAATTTGTTCTGCGCCTTTGCATCTCATCCCAGAAAGTCTTCTGAAGTCTTCTGCTGTATGGCTGATGTCATGACGTAAGAGGGAAAAGATGAATGAACCTGAAGTCAGTCGGACTGACCCTGGATTCTCATCCTATTGTTTCTTTCTCTTGGAAGGCAGTGGTTTCTTTCACTTGGATTACAGTAGTTTCTCTCGCTTCGAATAAAGTTGTTTCTTTCTCGTGGAACACAGTTGTTTCTTTTACTTAAATTATAGTTTTTCTTTCACTTGGAATACAGTTGTTTCTTTCACTTTGATTGTGGTAATTTCTCTCGCTTCGAATAAAGTTGTTTCTTTCTCGTGGAATACAGTTGTTTCTATTACTTGGAATACAGTTGTTTCTTTTACTTGAATTATAGTTGTTTCTTTCACTTGGAATACAATTGTTTCTTTCACTTGAATTGTAGTAGTTTCTCTCGCTTCGAATAAAGTTGTTTCTTTCTCGTGGAATACAGTGTTTTCTTTTACTTGGAATACAATTGTTTCTTTCACTTGGAATGCAGTTGTTTCTTTCACATGGAATCGGTTGTTTCTTTCGCTTAGAATAAAGTTGTTACTTTCTCGTGGAATACAGTTGCTTCTTTTACTTAAATTAGTTTTTTTCCTTTCACTTGGCTTATCGTAGTTTCTTTCGGTTAGAATAAAGTTGTTTCTTTCTCGTGGAATACAGTTGTTTCTTTTACTTGGAATACAGTTGTTTCTTTCACTTGGAATACAGTTGTTTCTTTCACTTGGAATACAGTTATTTCTTTCACTTTGAATACAGTAGTTTCTTTCACTTGGAATACAATTGCTTCTCTTACTCGAATTATAGTTGTTTCTTTCACATAGAATACAGGTTTTTTTTCCTTTGAAAGGCAGTTGCTGGTAATGATTGTTCCTAAATATTTGAAAGAGAGTGAGATTCGTAATATTACTCCTCTGATAAAGTAGTTCTTCTGAATCTGCATGACCTGTCTTAAACCCCCCCCCCCCCCCGGACTAATCTATTAAGCACTTC
>NC_090751.1:24761266-24781266 GCF_036898095.1 Palaemon carinicauda | reverse complement strand
ATTAAACAGTAAATATTTATCATCTTGTTGGCACAACTCTGTGCCAAAGTGTACCCTCCTCTTCATACCATTTGGCACAGAAGAATATTATGTACTCTTCCTAATATCATCTTCATTACTATTAGTATTGTTATTGTTTGTTTATTATTATCAAAAATATTATTGTTGTTGTTTGTTTATTATTATCACTAATATTATTGTTGTTGTTTGTTTATTATCATCACTATTATTATTGTTATTGTTTATTTATAATTATCACTTATTTTTATTATTGTTTGTTTATTATCACTATTATTATTGTTGTTTGTTTGTTTATTATCATCACTATTATTATTGTTAATTGTTTATTATCATCACTTAATATTATTATTATTAATTATCATTATTATATTTTTATTATTATTATTATAATTATTATTATTATTGTTTGTTTATCATCACTATTATTATTGGTATTATTTAATTATCATCGTCACTATTATTATTGTTATCGTTTGTTCATCTTCATTAGTATTGTTATTGTTTTTATGTTCATCATCATAAAGTGAAATGACCTAGAGAGAGAGAGAGAGAGAGAGAGAGAGAGAGAGAGAGAGAGAGAGAGGGGGGGGGGGGTGTTAATTTTATCATTCTATTTTAGTTTTCATCATCTTTATCGTCTCTTTTTTTACTTGTAAATTCAAGTTGGTGTTTATGGATTCAATGTTTGGCAAAGTTCTTGCATCTTTATCTCTAATTTACTACTTTGTCATTGAAACCTTTTTCCTTTTTTTTTTTATATTTCTATGATTTTATGAGTCATTGTAATTCCTGTGGCTCTTCAGAGTTTCTCTGATTTTACTAATTAAATAAGTTTCGGGCTAAGGTCGTAAAATAATTATTTTCTTGCTGAGCATTTATAATTTATTTATTATTTGTCTTGTTATGTTATGCAATTTTAAACATGTAGTGGTAATTCATGTGCTCAGCTTCAGAACTGTTTAATTTTCACCTCAGCCATCAATACAGTAATGACAACATAGAAATGATAAGACTCACTTGTGTCGCTATTTTGACATATATGATGATGGGCATGTAGACCGTCTTAAGGATGGGGGTAAAACATTACGCAAACACGTTCCATCACATTGATAATGGTATAAGATACGAAGCAATCTCACAATCCAGGAGTTAAATTTTGCAGGCAAAACCACACAGCGGGACTTTTCCCGTCGTCCATTTTGGTTGGTGGCCAGCGAATCGATCGCGCATGTGACGTAACAGTAGTGACACAGACTGCCGGGCAGCCGGAGATGTGTTAGCTGGCTCCGCAGTCCCGCCGCATATTTACAATCGGCTCAACATTTAGACCGACGCTCTGCCCCGTGCCTGTGACGTCATATGCTTTCGTGACGTCACTGTGTTTACATTTGGTTCGTGGGGTAATACGACATTTAGTGGCAAGTAACTGTGAGTGACTGTGATCTTCTGGGTTGAGAGATTTTATTAACCACAATAATGCTCATAGCAGAAATAGTAAATTCATTGGGGTTTGAGGCGAAGGTCTTAAATGAATGTGCTGTTAGAACAAATATATTTAGCGAAGAAGACACATTGACTTTAGTCAAACGCCTAGAAGAGGCAGAAAACATTTGCCTTAACCGCAAATACAACTACAAACCTCGCTGTGCCTCGCCCAAGCGCAAGACATCTATACAACTTTTACATAAATATATTTGTCATCACGGTGACCGAAGATTTACAGGAAGAAAAGTAACATACACTGGGTATGTACTTTAATGTTAATTTGTAATTTTGAGATACGATAAGTGATGTAGGTGTAGCATTACCCCCCTTAGCAAATCAGGTTACTTGGTTGCCTAGGCTTGGCTGTGGCAGGATATTTTGGCTCTAGTTATATAATTTATACAAAGCCATTAGCAGCATGTTTGAGCACAGTTTGAAATAAGACAAAAATAATTAATAATTGACACTTTGTTATAAAGTAAACCGTGCAGCCTTTAGCATTTATCCTATATACTTAATTTATATATTTTTTCCTGCAGATGTAATGTGACACTTGATATTACAATTCATAATTATAAAGATGTGTCACGGAGAATCATCCTGAAGAAAACATCAGATGAATTAAGGTTCCCCTGTATTATCAATTACAGTGGACTACATAACCATATTATTCAGAGTGCACAGTCACTGCATGAGTTGAGAGTTGCACCACAAACCAAAGAAAAGTTTTATAGATACTTTGACATTGGTAAGTTCATTATATCTAATTTCATAAATACTTAACAGTGCAAATGAGCATGTAAATAAAATTGAAGATATATATAAAGGAAAATGGTTATTGTAATATCATAACCTTAATTTTCCTTTGCTTGTATCTATTTTAGGAATGACTGCAGCACAAGCAGCAAGATTCCATGAGGAGGAGATGAATCTAGATATAGAAAATCTTGCAAATAATGCAACAAACCCTAGCATGAGGGCTGTGTATTATCTACGTGAGAAATGGTTAATTCAAAACCAAGGAAGCGTAGGAGGGGCAATTGATAAGCATGCGTCTGGTACAGATTCCATTGTAGGTATGCGACCCAGCCACGTATCTTCCTTCTTGATGGAAGTTGATCCTCTTGATTTATCGCCTTCATCGCCACCGTCTTCTAAAATTTCTACGAAACAGAAAAAACCTCGCGGAAACATATGCGTCGCCTTTGGATGCCGTAACACGCCGAAGGACGGTGTGAATATGCATAAATTCCCATGGAAGAGGAACCCACAACTAGCCAGGAAGTGGGAGAAGCTCGTCTGCACTACCCGGGCGAATTGGAAGGCGACCAAATGGTCCCGCATTTGCTCTGCTCATTTCTCACCGGAGAGTTTTACATCTTCCAGTAAACTTCGGCGGGAGTTTGATCCGAATTATCTGCTAGTGCTGGAGGAGAATGCCATGCCAACCATTTTCGTGAGAAATCAGGGTCCTCACAGTGATGTCGGTATCAATGTCGCTGACGATCGAGATGTTATAGATATAGGTTCGTTTAATTTCCTAGTTGTTTTCAGTGTTGCGTTTTTAATTATTATTACTAGCTAATATGAAATATATTACTCTCTCTCTCTCTCTCTCTCTCTCTCTCTCTCTCTCTCTCTCTTATCAATAGTGCGCACAAGGTGGAAGAAGTGAGGTGAAGTAGAGAGAGTTGGGTTTTATAGATCTCTGCTCATGACGTCATTTGGTGAACTCGGCTAGGCAGGAGTACCGATATCAGTGGATTCTTCACTTCGGTAAGGGTAGCATCTGCTGCACGTTATGGTGAACTGTGTCATTTATGGTTGTTTTATTAGATCTGATGGAAAGAAAAATGCAGAAAAAAGTGTATTGTTTATATGTATATATGAATAGGTAGATATAAACTGTCTGTTTTTTAGCTAATTTGGAATATTTTGACTGAAAGAAGATTAAAAAAATATATAAAGCAGTCATAACAGTACATTGAAAGGTTACAGATTCAATACAGTAGGAAATGAATGATGAAATTTTTTAGTTAATCTTGTAGATGCTGTGGTAAAGTAGACTATTAATGTAAGGTAGACCTGCAAAGACAGTTCTTACATATGTCCCAAAAAAATGATGCTACAATGGTTCTGTATGGACTGTCCAGCTAATTGCCTTTATGGGCTGTTGTGGACAAGAGCTAAACTTCTACCTGTTTGAGCAGATGTGACAAGAGGTATCTTCAATTTTATGGCATTAATACTGGAATTCCATTGATTATATTTAATGTTTGACCCTTGGGACACTTGAAATTTATGTATCTCACTGTTATTAGTGTGAAAGCGCTGAGAATAATTTAAGGTGTGTGGAGTAATTGAGCTTCAAATACATTTTCTTCTGAAACTGTCTCATTGGATAAAGGGGGCCACTAGTGGTCCAATACCCAGTAAAGTATGAATGTGTTTTGTCACAGATTCGCATTTCCATTATTTGCCTCCTCTCAATCAGGAGTAACAGAACGTTCTGTTAATCCTGCTTGTAATTAGCTGGGTGACTTGATAGGTGCATCATAGCTCTCCTCATATCATTGTTGACATTTGGAAGAGTGCCGATCAGTTGCACTTTTTATGGTTGTTGTAACCCATACTGTAACATCAGAGGCAATGGAGCTAGTTTTTTCTGGTCTCCAAAGGATGCTGAAATGCATAAAAGATGTGTATATTCCCCAGCGTTCTGATTAACAATAGAATTGCTATAATTTGTTCCTCACATAATGCTAGTTTTGTTAGATTGCATATGCAGTACATTATATACCATGGCATAAGGAGGATAAGGTAGGCCTAGCTATGGCAATTGGATGATAAAATAGTCCTAGCTATATCGAATGCTTTCCTAAATTTTGCGCCAATGTCAGTATTGCTTCAAGTCTCTATAATTTTATTACAAGGCCGTGTAATGTATAGTTAATGTTTAATAGGAAAACTTGTATGGATGGTCAAGTTAATTAAGTGAGCATTTGATGATGGGCAGTATAATGATTTAAAATTTGAAAGAGAAATTTAAACTTTTCATGCTGAAATTTCCTTTTTATATTTCACATATTACTTGCAATATTTTGAATGATGCATATATTTCTAAATGACGTAATGAGAAAGGCTAGATATGTGCTGCCTTAAATCTGAACATTTTCGAATTTTTAAACATATTAAGGTAACCATTGTGGTTTCTTCAGCTCTGTGAATACATTATAACCCAGCGTCACTTGCATATGCTTGTGCACTTCCATGGATTTTTAAAGGCTTAAAGGTCGCTCATGAATAGCAGGGGCAAGGGGCAGTGACATTGCCCTAACAAGCAGGACAATGCCTTAGAGACTGACCCTATATAGATATGATCAGCGCCCAAGCCCCCTCTCCACCCAAGCTAGGACCGAGAAGGGCCAGGCAATGGCTGCTGATGACTCACCAGATAGCATTAAGCAGGACAATGCCCTAGAGACTGACCATATATCCGTATGATCAGTGCCTAAGCCCCATCTCCACTCAAGCTATGACCAAGGAAGGCCAGGTAATGGCCGCTGATGACTTCCCCAAACCCCCCATCCTTAGCCTTAGCTCAGAAGGATGGTGAGGTTGCAGCGAACAAAGAAACGAACTAGTCCGACGTTCACTAGTCAGGCACGATTACCACATAGGAGAGGGTGTTGGGTTATCTCAGGGCCACTTTAGCCCACTTTTCTAAGGGAATATGAATTATGTATTGAAGGGATGCATGAAGAGTAATTATCCCGTATTTTCTCTCGAGAGGTTTTATGTGCTTCTAAAGAACAACATTTTGAATTATTATTCATATATTTTCAGTCAAGACCTAATGGAGAGAAGCTTTTTTATTCTTCTGATAAGAAACCAGGCCTTCTTCCATATGGGTAAAGTGACCGTATTAAAACGTGTAGGGCCTTTTTTATGAATGATTTCCAGTTATTTTTTAAAATTTTAATGTAATGTTATTTCTTCTATGTCTAAATTATTCATATTTTTGCTTGCAGATATGTGATTAGAAGATGTAAATACGAATGAAAACGAAATTGCGTGGGGGGAAAAAAAAGTCTAAATAGGTTCTGGTTTTAACTATTTTTAGTCTAGAAAACCTTGGTTGTATAAATACATCCATCCAACATCTAATTGGCCAGTGCAGGCGTATACAATTTTATTTTGAGTGAAATGCATGACACACTTCTCAAGACTATAAAAGCGCTTTTCAATACATTTTTAAAAACGAGATCAATATCGGCCAAGGTGAATTTAAATGGGAAAAAAGCTCTTGGGAAAAGAAAATAGCTATTTACTATACAAAAACGCTTCTCAATACATTTTTTTAAAACGAGATCAATATCGTTCAAGGTGAATTTAAATGTGAAAAAAGCTTTAGGAAAAAAAAAATAGCTATTCACTATGGTAACTGATACAATTCGGTATCAACTGGCGTCGCCGATATTAACTTCATTAAGGAGGAACAGTTTATTCATTGTAAAGTGAGACTTTTTTGGTAAATTTTAGAATTATTAGATCCCGACGTCGGTGTTTTTTATTTTTTGTGGCCGACTTCAAGTGTTTAGTACTCTGATGTGTTCAGTTAATCTTCCATAACTTCTGATACTCAAATATTCCATGTTGTTGATTCTGGGGTAAATGGGAGAATTTTGCCATAGTTTTCAATTTTAGGAATAAACAATACTTTTTTTTTTATTTCCAGTTAGAGAGAAAACATCTTGGTAAAAGAATAAATTTGTTCCTTTCCAAATGTCTCTTAAAATATTGATAATTAGAATTCTGAAATTTAGGTCAAACAATATAGATTTAATTCTTACTAAATTTAGAGAAGACCCAATTCTGCTCTTCCCACAAAGATTTTAAATTCGCTTATTATAATAATAGCAAATAATAATGAATGATTTTTTCGGACGATGAAAACCAAGCAATGTATATATCCATTTTAAAGTTTAATTAAAGACCGCTGATGTTTTCCATTCCGTTCCAATTAAACTAAACCCGTTTTCACTTTTATTACACCTGCAAACAAGTACAAAAAAAAATCGACTGCAAAAGCAATGCGGCATTTGCTGTGATCTGTGCGAACCAGGTCTGGAGGAAACCAGTTGGGAATCTTAAAGCTCAACTGTGACTCCGCCAAGCGGCCCGAATAACATTTCCAGGGGGACGTTTTCTCGCGATTTAATCCACTTTTATTTCTAACAATGCTTTACTGCATGGGGTTGACGAGTGCACTAAATGAGTAATGGCAATGGAAGGTAGATAATAGCTTCTGGAAATAATAGCGTTTGAATACGGGACTCTGCAGCGGAGATAGTTAGATTTGCTTATAAGCCTGTAAAGGTTTAAAGGTCGCTCATGAATGGCAGAGGCAAGGGACAGTGACATTGCCCTAGCAAGCAGGACAATTCCCTAGAGACTGACCAAATATTATATGATCAGCGCCCAAGCCTCCTCTCCACCCAAGCTAGGACCAGTGAGGGCAAGGCAGTGGCTTCTGATGACTCAGCAGATAGACCTACAGTATAGGCTCCCCCTTAACCCCCCAACCTTATCTCACAAGGATGGTATGGTTGCAGTTACTTATGGCACTAACGAGTCTAAGCTGGACTCGAACTCCCGACTGGCAAACACCAGGAAGAGACGTTACTAATCAGTTCCCAAGGTATGGAGAGTCATAAATACGAAAATTTGCCATTAATAAAGATAAAGGGACCAATTAACATCATGCTTTGTTGCTGGATGGCACTACAACTGACTATAGTAGGTCTCGTCAATAGCTGGAAGTCTGGACTCTCAATGTCAGTCATAGAAAGGGAATCATATTCACAAAACCTCCATGAGTAACGCACCAGGAGATTCTCAGCCAATATTTGCTGGCGTCGTCACAGAAAGTAAGTGGAGTGTCTGTTCATTTCCACATGCTCTCTCTCTCTCTCTCTCTCTCTCTCTCTCTCTCTCTCTAGATGTAACTGTGTGCGTAATGTGAGTTGTAATTGTGTATGTGAGAGAGAGAGAGAGAGAGAGAGAGAGAGAGAGAGAGGTTGCCTCAGTTGCCTGACTCTCAGTAGCATGTTGGTCGTCCTATCAAGAACCGCATTTGTGGTGACCTGATTTTTGGGGGTGTTTCTATAATGGCTGCTTGTAGCCAAGATATGAATTTCGAATTGGATGGATTTCAGAACACTGAAATAACAAGAACGACAGATTTATTGCATATAAGAAATAATGTACATTCTCAAGAGGATTTCGTAAAATGGCTGGAAATATACTGCAAAAGGACAAACACCTGCTCTGTATCAAAGAATTTGTACCATGTAGGAGAAAGGAAGGCATTTCACAAAACGTTTATATGCTACCACGGTAACAAGAAACTAAAAGGAAAACGAAAAACATATACAGGGTGAGTAACTCTTGCCAATGAAACTTCATAGGATGATGAGCTATCTATTTTGGTATAAGAAACAACAGAAGATACTGGCATCACTAAGTCGCTCTCTGTGTTTCATCATAATTTTTATTGACAGGTGCCAAGTGATAATGGACGTCACCATTCGCATAGTGAGTAAACACACCAAGAAAAGAGACAAGCTGGTCAGCGACTTCCCTTGTATTGTGAAAATACACGGAAACCATAACCACTCCACAGAATCAGCAGAGGCACTTAGACAACTTAAAGTGCAGGAAGCCACGAAAAATAAGTTTCACAAATACTTTGAGCTAGGTAGGCTAAGTGTAGTAAGCTACTTCCACTTATATTTGCCACAATACTCATCTTTGAGCTGCATGTAAATACGTAACTGTATTTTATCTATTGAATAATAAATGACCTGAAATATGTACATTTTCAAATAAAACATGATGGTCGCAAGTTGTTTTCACTACATTATCTATATAGGGATGACAACAGCCCAAGCTGCAAGGCATCATGTTTTGGAAATGGGACTGTCCGAGGATCTTTGTGGTCAAGCAAACAAGGCTTCGAATCCACCTCATAGAGCAGTGGATTACCTGAGGAAACAGTGGTTAAAAAGTGAACATCTAAGTATAGATAATTACTAATAGTTCATGTATAAATAATAATAAAAAATATTAAGCCAAGGGTTATCCTGTGTATTAAAGTGAATATCCTCTTTATCCTTCTGAAACACATTCACACATATATCATTACAACTTCACACAAACATGGAGAAAGAGAGAGAGAGCGTAAAGAAGAAACTTCCACTTTGTGTGACGATGCACGCCGCTATTGCTATACAACTGGAGGGTTTGTAAATATACCAGGTAAAAATGGTCTTTCGTATTGATTAGTTAAACTCGGCATTATAAAGGTAATCTTGTTTTATGGAAAACAGAAACGGGGAGTTACCAAGATTTTAAGGATTTTGGCTTTGGAGTCTCCTGGGCATGAGAAGCCAGCAGATATGGTCTCACCTGATTCATAGACCCGTTGTTAATCTATAGACCTTGGTCATCTGAGAAGGCGAGCAAGATAACTTGCTAGCATTATTGTATAAAACATGCCACACAGTAAATCGAATGTTCCAAAACATAGGCGTAGAGGTGGCCCTGTATTTCACAAAGACCCAATTCAGAGGGTAGCCTGGGTAGTTATGTTAGGAAGACTATTTTTTTTATTTCAGGACCACATACAGTTGTTTGTGGAGATCATTTTACCACAGAAAATTACTTGTATTAGATATTCATTTTCACATATAATTCACAAGGTTAATAGTGAATTACTGTCGGTTATATGTTGGGGGAAGTCACTGCTTATTGTGTGTACTGTGCTATTATTAAGGAGGGTCTATTAATAGTTACATCACTTGTCAGGGATTTTGTATGACAAGCTGTTACTACCTTAATTGTGATTGTTCTAGATGTTTATTACTATGAATATTTTTAATATATATTGCCATATGATATATTATCATTTGTCAGTAGAACTTACTCTATATGTCACTTGTGCTAAAATTTAGGTATTTTGATATTGCAACTTCTGTCTGGCAGTTTCTAATTACTGAATTGTGTTTTTGATAATAGGTGCTGATCGTGATAACCAGAGGCCAGGACCTAGTGATGATCCAAGTCAGTCCTCCACCTCGCGTGATGAAAGTTCCAGAGCCAGTACTGAACGTGGCAAAAAGGGCCCTGTAACAAAAACCAAATTAGGACAACGAAAACGAAAAGAGGCGGCTAATGTAAACACAACTGGAGATGAAGTGAACACACAGGTAAGGAATTACAGTATGTTTACCATGATAGAAAGCTTAATGCCATTTTTTTTTTTTTTTTTTTTTTTTATCATCTCCTCCTTATTACGAAAAGGCCTTGATAGATATCGCCAGTTCCTCTATCTTGAGCTTGTAAATCAATGCTTCTCCACTCATCATCTCCTACTTGACGCTTCATAGTCCTCAGCCATGTAGGCTTGGGTCTTCCAACTCGTCTTTTTCAAAACATTGGGAGTATTTTATTATTTTAAATAGAGCAGCAATTTAACTGTGCATATATAGTATGTGATTTCAAATATTAATGCGGCCATAATATTTTAAGCATTAGTGAAGACTGTATGAATATAAGTTTTATTTCAAAAGTCAGTAGGAACTGTATATTAAATATACATGACTGTTTAAACATTAATATTAATGCATTAAACATACAAATCAGTTCACGGGTTCCATCTTTTTTCATCCGGAACACTTTTGAACTTGGACTTATGGCCTAAACAAATTGAAGGTCATATATAATCCATGTTATAGTGAATAACTCTTGAGAAATATTTTGCTTATTCGGAACCGTCATAAATTTGTTTTTTCTCTAGTTAGGAGTCATATCTTTTTTTTCTATTCTGCCATGGTATTGTAAAATGTACAATTAAAAGATGTGTGTATGTTATTATTAACTATAATTCGCAAACAATTAGATTGACTTTCTAATGCATATTCTACCAAAGATGAAATTTAGCCAAAATTAAGAGCTGTAAACTCCCCACCCACTCACACCTTTACACTAAAGCCAAATAAAAAATTTGATTGAAGAACAATGTCAACATCTCATGAATCAGTTACAAGTTTTGGCAATGTGTGCTACTTACACTGTGGGCACGTGTCGAGTCGAGGGTGGATGGTGGGGAGGGAGTGAGGAGAGCTTGGGAGGAACCTTCTAGGGGAAGAAGATGAAGAGGTAGGCAGAGAATTAGATAAGATGAGGAGAGTAGAGGTTGGGTGGAAGAGGATGCCTTTAATAGAAGGCGCTGGAGAGGGCGCATCAGGCAACCGACCCCTTAATGTAGGAATAACTATGGGAAAGAAGTAGGTACTTAAAGTACGGTCTTGTAAATGGTGTCTTCATGTCATAATTGGTGAATTGGTTGTTTGCTCCCAACACAGACGCTCTGATAAATAAAAGAAAAAAAAATGTCTAGTATTAGCACTGAATTTTCTTATTTTTTTCAGTCTACATTACTTCTGTTTGAATAATATTTCATTATCAACCTTTTTCTTTTTATCTCTTATAAGAAAGGTGATAAGATTTTCACTTTATTAAGAAAGATGACAAAATTTTTACTTTATTAAGAAAGTTCACAAACTTTTTATCTTTGTTGAGAAAGATGACATTTTATCTATTTGAGCGTGGTGGCTAAATATTTAGTCATTTTCAACGGGTAGCGTACATTAATATAAAAATAAATCCTAAGATTACTTTACGGAATGCCTATGGTTTTAAGAAAAGAAATTTGACCATCGACTCACTGGTGTGGAACAATTTTCATCATTTTATGGAGGAAAGAAACCGTTTGATTCTTCTGTGGCTTTCACTTTTTAATCTGGGAGATTAACTTGCTTAACGAAGATGTCTACTTCGAAAATCCTGTGTGATACGGAAGCAACCACAACCAGCGAAGCAATCATCTATTTTTTATTGAGAGAGAGAGAGAGAGAGAGAGAGAGAGAGAGAGAGAGAGAGAGAATCATATATCATCATTTATATTGGAAAATTCACTTCATGGTAATGAATGCGTTCAGCACTAGCGTGAGACGATTACCAGGCCTTTATAATCTCGATTTACATTTTGTCTATTCATGGCACATACCATATGCTAAGTTACCCCCCAATAACCCTCCCCCCCATCCCACTGCTACCCCCTACCCAGCACTGCGGCGTTGCCAAGTTACACACCTGTGCCACGTCTACATTCCCTCTTTCCCTCGAGGCGGCTTTGCCACATTTCCGATTAAGTTGCTACAACTCAGGTGACCTGTTCGGTTCTAATTTTGTTTACGGTGTTTTGTCGTTATATCTAGTTTACGAAAAGATTGGCCTGAGGAGGGTGAGTGAAGGAATGGTTGCGTGGGTCCAGACTAATCTGTTTTGTGCTATTGTTTACGAAAGAAAATATTTGTACTCATATATTTATTACTGCAGTATATATATATATATATATATATGCATGTATGTATGTATGCGTGTATACATGCATGTTATATACATATACAAGTATATACATATATGTGATACATATACACCTATATGTCTGTGTATATGTGTATATGCATATATGTATATATATATAATTATAAGTGTGTATATATATATATATATATACACACATATATATATATATATATATATATACATATATATATATATATATATACATATATATATATATATATATACACACACATATATATATATATATATATATTGTGTGTATATATAGAGAGAGAGAGATAGATAAATATATCTACACTTATATTATAGATATATTGAGCCACAAACTACTTCTGACATCGAATTCACTCGACCTTGGGCAATTCATTAAATGAAAAGGTCCATTTATCAGCTTCTGAAAGGAAACGAGCACAGTCAGGGACTGCCAGTCTGGCTATCAAACTTCACATTACACCCATATGTAGATTCACTCTTGGTCGTTGTGTATAAAGGTCTTTCTTATCCTAGATGCCTTTCTCACATCGGAGTTCTGGACTCTTTTTAGTTATACACTTCACTGTTTACTCTAATTTATTGTTGACCACTTTGTCAATGTGACTGAATCACCTGTGAATATTATAGTGTATGGTATATATATATATATATATATATGAAAACTTTCAGATTCTTTGAAATTAAACAATTTTATGATTAATTTTGTTATATTCAACATCTTACTTACTCATTTATCTCTAGGAGCCTTCTTCAGTTTATACATAATACAGTGAGTTTAATGCTTCCCAATATGCTACAAATGAAAGTAAAGTGACACTCTACTAAGGTTTAAAGGTCACTCATGAATGGCAGAGGTAAGCCCCCTCTCGTCCCAAGCTAGGAGCAAGGAAATCCAGGCTGTTGATGACTCAGCAGCTAGACCTATAATCTCTATAAGTCCCCCAGCCTTAACTTACATTGGTGGTTTAGGTTGCAGACACTAAAAGAACAATCGAGCGTGAGCGGGACTCGAACGCCAGGCAGGGACGTTTCCAATAGGTCACCATAACCCTAATTATTATTATTATTACTTACTAAGCTACAACCCTAGTTCAAAAAGCAGAATGCCATAAGCCCAAGGGCTCCAACAGGGAAAATAGCCCAGTGAGGAAAGGAAATAAGGAAAGTTAATTATGTAAATAGGAATGTAAAGTAATCTGCTATTAAGAAAAGTAAACTGAGCTTCATTAAATGATAATAAGGTAAACCTCGGTAAAGAAAAAGAAAAGTGAGTTTCCTCAAAGAAGAGTAAAATGAATCTCGGAATAAGCTTATATTCCAATATGTATCTGCACCGGTCTCGCACCAGCCCCCCCCCCCCCCCCCCAAAAAAAAATCATCGTTAATTGAAGTTGTAAACCATCCCTATATTTGCTAATGAAAATTTCTCTCCTTTTAATTTTGTCTGAAGGTTTCGACCATATTAATATTGTCTGAATTTTTTTTCCTTATTTTTTCTTTTCGTGTATTCTGACTTTTCGACATCGTTTTCCAATACTTGCCTTAATGCTCGTCATATTGTTGAAGTATTATTTCCAATTTTCGTTCTAAATTTCGTTTGATTATAGCAGAATTTCCATGGTTTTTAATTATGTCTCAATTATCGTCTTTGTTTTTTTTTTCACAACTTAATTTACGCCTCTATTTCTATTTCATTTTGTCTGAAATTTGCCGTTAATCAGACGAAAACAAGCTAGCAACAAACAGAATGAAATAAAATGGGGAAGAAAAATTACATTTGTTGTAGCATTATTATTATTATTATTATTATTATTATTATTATTATTATTATTATTATTATTATAACAACTAGCTAAGCTACAACCGTAGTAGGAAAAGCAGAATACTCTATGCCCAATGTCTCCAGAAGGGAAAATACCCAGTGAGGAAAAAAATAAGGACACAGATAGAATAAGAATGTCTAAACTACTCTGTAATATAACTATTAAATCCTGTTTTTTTATCGAGAGCATTAAGAATACGAAGAGGAGAATGAGGAGGAGAAATAGGAAGAAAAATAAAGCAAGTCACTTATAATGTTGCCTAAGAATACGAAGAGGAGAATGAGGAGGAGGAGAAATAGGAAGAGAAATAAAGCAAGTCACCTATAATATTGCCTAAGAATACGAAGAGGAGAATGAGGAGGAGAAGAAATAGGAAGAGAAACAAAGCAAGCCTCCTTTAATATTGCCTAAGAATACGAAGAGGAGAACGAGAAAGAGGAGAAATAGGAAGAGAAATAAAGTAAGTCACTTATAATATTGCCTAAGAATACGAAGAGGAGAATGAGGAGAAAGGGAAGAGAAATAAAGCAAGCCTCCTATACTATTGCCTAAGAATACGAAGAGGAGAAATAGGAAGAGAAATAAAGCAAGTCTTCTCTATGTTATTGGCTAAGAATGCGAAGAGGAGAATGAGGATGAGGAGGAGAAATAGGAAGAGAAATCAAGCAAGCCTCCTCTATAATATTGCCTAAGAATACGAAGAGGAGAATGAGGAGGAGGAGAAATAGGAAGAGAAATAAAGCAAGTCTTCTCTATATTATTGGCTAAGAATACGAAGAGGGGAATGAGGAGGAGGAGGAGAAATAGGAAGATAAATCAAGCAAGCCTCCTTTATAATATTGCCTAAGAATACGAAGAGGAGAATGAGGAGGAGAAATAGGAAGAGAAATAAAGCAAGTCTTCTCTATAATATTGCCTAAGAATACGAAGAGGAGAATGAGGAGGAGGAGGAGAAATAGGAAGAGAAATCAAGCAAGCCTCCTCTGTAATATTGCCCCACTCCCAGCACTTGTGTTGACCATCCTGGACGGAAGCCAAACACGAACGAATACCTTCGCCTAATGCAGACAGAAGGACTCCACCACTTCGGGAGCTGATTTCCGTCTTGTTTCACAGCGGCCGCCTTTCCCCAAGCTGTTTGTTCTACCCTTTGTTTCTCTTGCTTGCTTTGCTTTTTGTTGCTCTTATTTGCTTAATCCTCTGCTGCCTTGCGCTGTCCTGTGCGTGTGTTGCATGGGTGCAACTGTTTATTTTTCATTTAATCTCCAGTTGAAATTCATTTTTTCCCTCTTTTTCTAAAGGTTTGTATGCAATTGCATAATTAAAACCGGTTTGGCCAGTCGAAATAAACATGGTGCTATTCTTCCTGCTCCTTTTATAAGTCTCACTCTCTCCTTTTTATCATATATATATATATATATATATATATATGTATATATATATATATATATATTCTTACTAAGCTGGTCTAGCGTAGAGTAAATATTTTATTCATGTATTTCATGTGTGTGTTTATGAGATGTATAGTCAGCTCATAATGTGAACCTCTCTCATGTAGGTATAAGTTTTGAATGTAGATTACCTAAGACTTTCGTCGTAAATTTCATTGCATTCTTCATTCAAGTCAATATATGTAAATTAACGTTATTTTTAAGTGTTAACTTTTTATTTTTCGAATTTCGTTACGAAGTCTTACGTAATCTCTTTGAGAGAGTTATGTGACCATACAAGACATGAACAATCCAGGAAAATATTCAGAAGAGTCTGAAATATTCTAAAGTACGTGACAGTATTTATTCTTTACCATTTAAAAATAATACTTTGAATGTTCCAATTCAAATGTTAATGAAGTGGTATCATTTTGCAGAAAATTTTTCCTATATGGATTTTCTCAAGTTTCAAAAGTCCTGGGTCGATAATTAGCTAATAGGCAACTTTTCCATCCATCTCCCATGGGTGGGTGGAGAGGGAGACGTGCCTCAGTGGGTAGGACAAGTCTGGAGGATTTGACCAGTGGGTGGGGTCCAAATTGTTTTTTCGAAGAGTTCTTCGACACTGTCCCCGCTTTGAAGCAGGAGATCGGCTTTTCCAAGTGCAGCACAATGTTTTGTGGTGGCCAATTGGAAATGTCCCTGCTTGGCGATCGCTAGATTGAAGTTGGAGTCCCGGTCAAGCTCGATAGTTTCTTGTTTCAAGGATTGCTCGCTGCCCTACCCCTTACAACACCACAACACCCGACTTTCTACGCAAGTCGTGTTAATTCCAGGCTCTAAGAGGATCGCAGCTTATTTGGGATTGCTCGCTCGCTCCTTACCTACGGACTGCAACCTTACCATCCTTGTGAGCAAATGAGGGGGCGTTTTGGAGAGCCTGTAGGGCTACCTGCTTAGTCATCAGTAGCCATTGCTTGGCCCTCCCTAGTGCTAGCTTGGGCACGAATGCACTGATCTTATGTATATATGGGTCAGTCTCTAGGGGATTATTCTGCTACCTAGGACGAAGTCACTGTCCTTGCCTCTGCCATTCATGAGTGGCCTTTAAATGAAGGGGCAATGGGAGGTGAGTGTTCAGAGAAGTCAGAACTTTGAAGCAGCATCCTCACAAGAAGTTGCCTGTAGACCCAATTCGAAGAAATTTGCACCGATTTTCAATAGGGTTCCGAGATTGTATTTTGCTCAGTGATGTAATGATTTGGATTATTATAAGGATAATTTTCCTGATCTATTTGAACTTTTCTAAAAAAAAAAAAAAAAATTGTATGAGGTTAGCTAATGTATAAAAAAGTTTGCACCTTAGGAATCATACACTTTTTTGCGTTGCTTTTTTTTTCTTTTTTTTTATTAGATAATATTGGTGTGCACCGAAGAACAAGGAACTTCAATAAACACAAGTCTTCACTTCATTTTAGTAATAGAATTGAATAAAATCTCACATCTGCAGTTAATTTAGCTCGTACATTCTGACATTTTTATAACCATCGGTTTGCAGTCGACTGATATAGTGATGATATCAGTAACCAGATTAAGCTAAACTGGCCGTATGCCAGTACTGTTATTTACAGACGCTGTTCTCGTATGCATTGGTCTACATTCACTAAATAACGGCCATTATTATTATTATTATTATTATTATTATTATTAGCAGGATGTTATAAGCCCAAGGGCTCCAACGGAGAAAAATATCCCAGTGAGGAAAGGAAATAAGTAAACTATAAGAGCAGTAATCAACAAGTAAAATAACATATTTAAAAAAAAAAAACAATAACAACTTACGTCCCAATCCTTACGCCCTAACCCCCCCCCCCCCGGGAATAAACAATAGGCCTACACTTGAAACGTATTTTAATTGTTCGAAAGGTTTCACATCACTCCTGTTTGAGTTTTGCCTCTAACAAGTCGGCAAAATAGGCTAATCGAAGGTTGTGCTGGTGGCGTAACAGCCTAAATGCAAAAACCTGTTCCTTCGCAGAGGTAAACCAGATTTCCAGGCGTATAATTTTTAGTGTGGAACTTTCTGCAACCTCATGGGGAGCTATTTCAAGTTACGCGCACTTTATCTGAGGCTCTACGTAGATGCAAGTGTATGGAAACAGAGAGAGAGAGAGAGAGAGAGAGAGAGAGAGAGAGAGCTGTTTTTAGAAACTATTGTTCGGTATTATAATTGCTGTCAAATCTGTAGGCGTGGTTGGAAAAGCAAGTAATATTGCTACATGCCTAAGGGTTCTAACAGGGAAAGCCGTCGACAGGAAAAATACAGGATTAATGAATAAACTATGTAAGTGGAACAACAGAGAAACTGTTGAAAACAATTGAGACTCATGATCCTTCTTGGTAAAAAGGCTAGAAATTTGTACACACACAAACATACATATATATATATATATATATATCTATATATATATATATATATACATATATATATATATATATATACATATATATATATATATATATACATATATATATATATATATATAGATATATATATATATATATATAGTGTGTGTGCGTGTGTGTGGTAACCAAACCTTGGATTTCTCTTGCTCATGTTCCTCCAACGATACAATCTTGGTTAGCACTGATGACACCTCATCCCTCTGTCATTATGTCCAAATGGTATCTGGTGATCTTACTCGATTTTAGTGATACCAGAAGAGTATTAGGTGTGGTTTCCCTTTTTAAACATGGGCAAACAGATGTGAATCATGTACCAAAGCAATTTTGAAAATCCATGATACCTTTGGTTAATAAGTAATTAAATTTTTGATTGTCTGATAGTCTGAAGGGTCATCTGGAACTTGATGATTTATTGTTGAAGATTTTTCTTTTTCCCGAAGTCCTCCAGGTTGAACAGCCAATAACCCTCACTTATCAAAGACCCTTCAGATAATTTCAGTCTATTGAACATTTCTGAGTTTGAAACCATTTAGCACTTAAGCCAGGCTGACACTTCCACGAATATGTGGCACGCATTGTCGCGTCTCGAGTCGTGAACTGGCGTGAACTCCTCGTGAACTGGCGTGAAGTGTTCGTAAACCCATCGTGAACTGGAGTGAAGTGTTCGTAAACCCATCGTGGCATGTCGTGACGAGAATTTTGAAATGTTCAAAATTTTGGTCATGACAAAATTTTGTGACTGGGTCGTGAACTATGGGCGAACTGTTCGTGAACTCGTCGGGACGATGCGGGAAGTGCGTAAACTATGCACAAACTTGTCGTGAACTCGTCGTGCCAGTTCGTGTCAATGTGGACAGGTCAGCTGTGATTCTGAGGTGTTTTTTTTTTTTTTTTTTTCAGTGCCTCAAAATGTCACGACTCGCCACGAAAAAGTCATGCAAGTGTCAGGGTACCTTCAGAATACTTCAGACGTGGTTTATTTGTTTCATTTCCTACGCGTCATTGTCGTCACCCTTCCCATTTGAAAGAAGAATTTGCTTCTCACAATTTCTCTCACTTTATTTAGCTTAGTGATATTTTCTCACTCAGACTGGTTTAAAGGCCACTCGTGAATGGCTGAAGCAAGGTATAGTGATATTGCCCTATCAAGCGTGGCGTGTCATAGACTGACCATATATACATATGATTAGTGCCCAAGCCGCCTCTCCACCCAAGCTAAGGACTAATGGCCGCTGGTGACTTGGATTTAAAGGAAAGGGGGGTTGTTTTTAGTTCATCCTTGTGTAATAAATCTTTGTAATTGGCAACTTTCAGTGTTTGCTCTAGTTATGAATTGTAGTCACACAAATGTTTGAATTTTTGCTTGTGTGTGTGAGTCACCAACACAGCTGTTGCTTTGTGTTACGGGTTGCTACTTAAACGCAATTTTCACTTTCCGAATTACACCTCAGGCATCTCTTTCACCTTTTCATCAGTCAGTTATACATTCTGCATATCTGTTGTTTTGTTAATAGGATACACCTTCCACCCTATTTTGCTAATTTTTCATATTTTATTTTTGAATCATTATTATCGCCCCGAGCATTCTGTATTCATATACTCAATTTACTTCTGAGATAATGAAAACATTCACAAACTAGAGTGGCACTCAGTAGGGCGCATGCCTTCGCCACGCCAAGCAGTCTCATTTTGCTTTGAACTCCGCTGCCTACTTGTACTTCGGTGTATTTTCTTCAAAATTCAATGGATTTGTCCTTGGATCATCTATACCCGACATGTCCATCAAGTTTCGTTGAAATTGGTTCCGTAGTTTTTCCGTATTGTTTACAAATAAAAAAATTAACTAACAAAATATTTGCTATTTATTTAACATTGCGATTATTTTACAAGTAATGCTGTGTACTTGTATTTTGCTGTATTTTATCGAAAATGTTACAGATTCATCCTTGGGCCATACCTAAAGACTACCAAGTTTGGTCAAAATCGATATTGGAGTTTTTATGTAAAGTTACTTAAAAACAAATAAACTAACAAAGAGACAGCGGTGAATACTTAACCTTCGGCAACATCATCATAGAGTAGATTCAAATCTTGTATAAGCTTTTTGAACATAAATTTTCTTCTAAACTGAGATATTGCTGCAAATATGATGCTAATATTACTCGACAAAATGCATTATAAAAACTAATGAAAAACTTTCGGTGATCGGCTGAGATCTGAATTTGCAAGTGAATGTTACGCCTTTACTGTTCAGTCAAGGGCATTCGACGAAAATAACGAACCGCGT
>NC_090751.1:24721266-24753766 GCF_036898095.1 Palaemon carinicauda | reverse complement strand
ATTATTATTATTATTATTATTATTATTATTGTACCAACCGTGTGTCACACGATCGTATATAGTTTATTTTGTGCTTGTATCTTCGCTCTCCCCTCGCACTTAAAAGAACCTGAATAAACATGTTTTTTTTTTTTTTTAATGGTAGCGGTGTTGATTTTGAACATGAAAATTCTTGTCGCTTTGAACTTTTGTATATAAAGGAGTGTTCTATAATAAACTCACTCAGTTGCTTTCAACCTGTCTTTGAGTCACAACCTTCCCTACGGCTTGTCACATTGGTGACCCTGGCGCGACTCACTCCTCCCAATGCCTCACCCCCCCGCCTCTCACCGTTACTATGACGCCGTCAACGCATACCTTCTGCAGCAGTACTCGCCGTCGCCAGCCGCCCGTATAGCAACACATTTTCAGCTCTCTCAACAACCGTTGGGGGACTAAAGAGCTTCGCTCACCTTCGGGAAAATGACCAGTATTACTCGCCTGCAACCTGCCGCGGACGGCTCTCCTCGTGATGTGAACCTACTTCATGCCCTTTGGGTAAGCCGTCATGCAAACCTGTACGTGCTGCCATACCCGATGTCGATAGTTTACCCATAAAGGACTTGATGACCAAAGCTGACGCCCTTATGGACAGCCACTTCATGACCTTCAAAACCTCCATCAACGCCTATACTCGTGACAGAGAGGACACCTATTCAACTTCAACTGAAGCTGACGTGAATGCCGTAGGACACACATGCCTATGAATGCCGTAGGATACACACGCCTGTGAATGCCGCAGGACACACTCACCTACCCCGTGACAAGCCGGAGCGGCAACAAAGCCACCCATCATCCACCACTCTCTCGCGCCCCAACCAACGACTTCTACAGCCACTCAGTGCCGCTAATCGTCGCAGTTTTTACTACTACCTCTCCAGATTCAGGGCACCTATTTAACATGTTCATTATGTCATTTGTAGAGGGGGGAGCCATGTACCCACCGTGTGTCACACGGTCGTACATAGTTCATTTTGTGCTTGTATCTTTGCTCTCACCTCGCACTTAAAAGAACCTGAAAACACATGATTGTTTTTTTTTCAATGGTAACAGTGTTGATTTTGAACATGAAAATTCTTGTTGCCCTGAACTTTTTTGTATATAAAGGAGAGTGTTCTATAATAAACTCACTCAGTTCCTTTCAACCTGTCTTTGAGTCACAACCTTCCCTACTGCCTGTCATATTATTATTATTAGCTAAGCTACAACTCTAGTTGGAAAGGCAGGATGCTATAAGCCCAAGGACTCCAGTAGGAAAGAAATAGGCCCTCTAGGAAAGGAAATAACTAAACTACAAGAGAAATAATTAGTATTTAATATAAACTATTTTAAGAACAGTAACAACATTAAAAGAGACTTGTGTCAGCCTGTTCAATATAAAAACATTTGCTGTGAGTTTGAACTTTTGGAGTTCCACAGATTCAACTACCCCATTAGAAAAATCGTTTCACAACTTTGGTCACAAAAACTGTAAGTAACGCTATTACCTTCATGTGATGTAAATTACTAGGAATAAAATTGTAATTAGACATCAAGGAAATTACTGTCTCTAGTCCATCATATTGTCAATCTTACGCAATTATGTGTTTTTCGATCAAAGGAGAAAACAAAAGAAGTACTAGGATCTTGCTAAAGCCAGTGGTTGACAATCTTGTCAGCACTTTCTATTGCTCCAGGAACATTTAAAAGTGAATGAAATACATGCATTCATTTTCAGTATTTCCCGCAGAGAGAGAGAGAGAGAGAGAGAGAGTGAGAGAGAGAGAGAGAGAGAGAGAGAGAGAGAGAGAGAGAGAGAGAGAGAGAGAGAGAGAGCATTATACTGTGCTTGTTCGTTGGTCTGAAGTATAAAGCTGGCCATATGCCAGCACTTTCTTTTGCTCCAGGAACATTTAGAAGTGAATGAAATACATGCATTTATCATCGGTATTTCCCGCATCGAGAGAGAGAGAGAGAGAGAGAGAGAGAGAGAGAGAGAGAGAGAGAGAGAGAAAGGTGCTTGACCACGAGAGAGGAAAGCGAGGCTTCATTTAAGAACACAAACCGGCTTCTTGACCTTCCTTGCAAATAGGAAAATACAAATGGGAGAATTCTTTCAGCGTTAGAGTAAAAAATATTATTATTATTATTATTATTATTATTTGGAGGACGTCCTAAACGAGGTTTAGTGGGAATTGTTGGTTGCATTATTGGCTGACTGATGGTAGAATCAGCAAGACCATTTATTGTTGGCCTTACTACTCCTGTTACTGGAAGAAGAGCGACAGGAACAAACTTTGAATTAACAGTATTGGTGGTATTGGTATTGTTTGTAAAAGTTACTGCATCTATTGACACAAGTGTAACAACTGGGGTAGTCATCTGGACAGTTCCAGCAACTCCTTCAACAGGAGTAACAGTAGATATGTTTTCTGTTGATGTGTAAGCAAGCCTTTGTGGGAACAGCTAAACATGGAGTTGTTTTAGTGTATGCCTATCTTGAATGCTTGGTGGTAAAGGGGTTGGTAAGCGTGCAATACCCCTGTTTAGTAAAGTGCTTGGCAGACTAGGGATATTTATGGCCATGTGAGAAGAAACTATGTTAAGACTTGTGGTACATGTTGTATTAGGAGTCTTAGTAGAAATTGTAACACTTGTAACCCAATTCATTTCTGAAACCACCACTTCCTTAACGGAACAATCAGCTTTCTCGGCTACTTCTATACAGATTGATTCTGTTGTATCTTGATCTCTTCCTGAGACTGGATGAACTTGAGAATGGCTAAGCAGATGAGCAGGTTGCTGTTCCGACAGAGATTGTTTGGAAGTCTTTTGGACTTTTGGAGCCGTTGCTTCTGGGTCTGTGGCTGTTGCAGTGCGCAAACTATTTGGTCTTGCCCTCTTCCGCGTTTGAGGCACAGCCGAAACTGTATACATTAGCCGAAGAGGAGCATCCTCTGTCTACTTATACATATATAATACATCCAAAAGCGTTAGCTCACCTACTTAGCAGTCTCCACTGTGCGTGATATCAACCTGAAAAAGAAAAAAAAAATAGAAGTTTTAGAAACAATGAGCAAGATCTATGTATTCTCCAACATTTATGTACTTTTTATTTTTTTTTTCAATGAAGTCCATTTTATTACAACTTTTATTAAAACTCCTTACCTTGTGTGTCTGTGAAGTCAAACTATACTTGAGTCTAATGAACTCTTCTAAGTGTGAAATTTCCACAGCTGCTGGGCACTTCAGGTAAAGCCGTTTGGATAACCTAAAGAAGAAAAAATGTTACATTATTTCCCCATCCTTAAACACAATACTAGAAAACATACATATGTCCTCTACAATTATAAATTCAATCACTATAAAGGAAAAAGAAAAAAAAATCACCTTTGCTGGCATTTTTTCTTCCTCTTTTTCCACGTCCTTCTTTACATCTTCATTATTTACTCCCAATCCTTCTTTGTCATCCTCCCCAACTTTCCCTTCTCCTGCTGACCATTATTTTCAGCGGTTTCAGACCATGAAGATGAAAATAAGATGATTTTGTTGAGGCTGAGGGAAGGTACTCCAGTGAGAGAGAAATTTTATCATCAACATGGAAGAAGTGACGCTGCTCTCTGAGATTGCTCGGTTTTATCTCCACTTAAAGAAACAGAATGCGATTTTAAATGAGAACACAGTTCCTCCATAAATATTCTCAAACACATTTCAACAACTAAGCGTTGAAAAAATATGCACCAACTTTACATAACCATGGATTAAAATTCAAAACTTGTCCTTATATATGAAAATCTATAGTTTGAATAAAGCAACCACATAAGAAAGTAATGTCAAGGACACTAATATAATTGTGGATTCAAAAGCATGAAAAAAGCCAATTAATTTAAATGTATCAGCAGTGTTATCTTATGTATTCTGTATAGTTAAACATGTTTTGTGTCAAACTGGCCATTAATCAATTTCAACTGCCTTTATTGATTACTGCAAAAAAAAAAAATATAACTTCCAGTTAAAATCCCTAAAAATCAAAATGTGATCTGAACAATTCTTATTTTCTTACCTGCTTCTGGGTGTTCCTTGTAGAATGATAAGCGCCGTTTCATCTCCGAATGGAACAGGTCTGGCACCAGCTTAAAAACTACATCCTGTAGTGTTCTATCCTCCTGCAATGACATGAGTGGCTTCGTCTTGTGTACCTACATAAGATATTACTGAATTAAAAAGAAAATCCTACAAAAATATTACTGAATCAAAAAAATTTTGTACAAAATGATTATTGTACAAAATTATACATAATTAATACTGTACATATGTACTTGTTTTTAGTTTCATTGAAATAAAATAAACGCAAGCATACCTCGTTATAACTAACCTGCACGTCACATATGGGCCAGAATGACAAAGCTTCCAAGTATCTAACGATGCAAGTCTTTCAGAATGTGAGAAGACATTCAATGATTGTAGTGACATCAACGAAATAACCGAAATAACCGGAGCAGAGAACGCACACCAAGTGCACGTTCAAGTTAGTCAGCATGACCCTTCTCAAGGGAGCCATCTGAGCTGTCCCCACACAACGAGTATCTGGACAGACTGCTCTCCGTTAATTCCTAGATGTGGCCAAGGTGGCCTAACCACACACTCTCTGAAGAAATGCAACCCTTGTATTCCTGAAGGTCACCCATATGTGTAAAACACCTGGAAAGATAGAAAGAAATGCTTACTATTATTTCGGTAGTTATGAATAAATTATAAACGTTTAACAGTAATGCACATAAATCGCCACTTGAAATGCTACAGGGAAAAAAAATTCTACTAAGGTAATAAGATCATTATCAATCTTGGTTGATGGTAAAATACACTTATTTCAAGTCCCTTTGCCCCTTTCCCTTGTAATATAAGCCCTTTGTCCCCTTACCTTGTAATATAGTCCCTTTGCCCCCTTCCCTTGTAATATAGTCCCTTTGCCTCCTTTCCCTTGTAATATAGTAGTCCCTTTGCCCCATTCCCCTTGTGATATAGTCCCTTTGCCTCCTTTCCCGTGTAATATAGCCTCTCTGCCTCCTTTCCTTTGTAATATAGTCCCTTTTCCTTGTACTATAGTCCCTCTTCCCCCCTTTCCCTTGTAATATAGCCTCTGCCCGGCCAGTAGCTGTTAGCATAATAATGAATTTCAAGTGGATATATATTCCCAAGATAGAATTTGGTATTAAATGCCATTCGTGGGTGATATTTACATTGATTGAAATCAGAAGTGTTAGTGATATATATTCATCATAAAATAACCACGTGTTGCATACTCACTATTCAGCTATCATGGTGGAGATGGGTTTACTTCAAGTCTATGAATAGATTCCTGAATTCGGCAGGAATATGTACGGGGACTTATCATAAACTTATATCTCTCTTGATAGCTCAGTTGGTAGAGTCCTCGCAGGCATGGTTTCCAGCCGACTAGGTAGGGGTTCGAATCTCTACCCGGCCAGAAGTTGTTACCATAAAAATGAATTCCTAGTGGATATATATTCCCAAGATAGAATTTGGTATTAAATGCCATTCGTGGGTGATATTTACATATATATATATATATTATATATATATATATATATATATATATATATATATATATATATATATATATATACACACACACACACACACACATATATATATATATATATATATATATATATATACATACATATATATTCATATAGGCCTACATATAAATACACACACACATATATATGTGTATATATATACGTATATGTATATATATATATATATATATATATATATATATATATATATATATATATATATATATATATATATAATCACAGAGAGATCACCCTTCAAACTCGTCGCCGGTCTACTCAGTCAACATTAGTTGATTGAGACGAGTATGGGTCGTCCCCGGGGTAGGGACATTTCAGTGCCGCCAGCTCAGCGCCGCCGATTCAGCACCACCAGTTCAGCACCAGCCTTTTCAGCCCAAGACGTTTCAGCGCGGTGGAAGTGTGGAGTTTGTGTGTGTTTATAAACAAAAAAAAAAAGGTTTGAACAAATATTTATTGATAAAAAGTATTTATACTACTGTGTTATTATAAACAATAGAAAAGGTTTTGAACAAATATTTATTGATAATAAGTATTTATCCTACTGAATAGTTAAAATAGTCCAAAAAAAGTTCAAAATACAAATATAGTAAACCTAGTTTAGTAAGTTATGCGCAATAGCTTGTAAATATTCAACCTCATTTCTGTTACCATAATCCGATTTTATATTCTTTCGTCTGCCTTTAGGTATTTCAATAGCTTTTGTGGAGGCTCATGTCCTGCTTCAAGTTTCTCTAAATATTCATCACGTCCTTTTTATACCCGTTTCAGCACATCTAAAAAATTCCAAATTGTTGGGTGTAACATTCCTAATTCTGTATGCAGCTTTCTGTTAGCTGCTTCTGCGTGGTTATTTGTCCTATCTTCTCCTTGAAGTGTTCGTTCAAACATGTTGCAAATATCTGTCGGAATTAACGGTGCTCTTCTTCCAATTCCTCTCCTGTTTGGACGACCGATGTAGTTATCTTCAAACCAATTCAAAAGAGGAACTAGCTACTCATGTAGGCGCGATGCTAGAGCTTGCACATGACGTGTGAAGAGAGAGAGAGAGAGAGAGAGAGAGAGAGAGAGAGAGAGAGAGAGAGAGAGATTGTAATTGAACAACGGAATCACTGAGATCAATAAATAGGGGTTTGGTACTGAAATTATTCAAACTACTGTGTGAAGACAGAGAGAGAGAGTTAAAATTTCTTTTGGCGCTGAGATGGCTGTCGCTAATTTTTTTTGGCGCTGAAATGACCAGGCGCTGAAGTGGCGGCGCTGAATTGGCGTCCCTGAATAGTACCTAACCCGTCGTCCCAAGGCTGTTTCTCGGCCATCGGCTAACACACTCGAACTAACGGGCTGGGGACGACCCATGGCCACCTAGAGATTCAGGCCTCTTGGATCACTCAGATTTCTTAATCCCCGTCATCACAAAGAGGCCATGTCTTCGTGGCTATCGGTCTTTGGGTCAGTTTAGGTCGTGCTATGGTGAGGAATGGTGCTACACTACACTGTGATTTTTCGTAATAATTGTGAAAAACAACAATGGTGAATAAGTGTAGTGTGCCAAGGTGTCGTGGGAACTATAAAAATACTGAAAAGAAGCATTCTTTTACATTTCCACGAGATGAAGAGCTTCGGCGGAGGTGGGTCCTTGCCACCAAAAGAGAAGGGTTCATACCATCCTCACACAGCAGGGTAAGTTATTTACGATTGCTATACAATGTGTGTGTATATATATATATATATATATATATATATATATAATATATATATATATATATATATATATATATATATATATATATTATCGGGTGTGTGTGTGTGTGTGTATGTACGTACATACATACCTATGAGTGACTGAATGTTGATACTAGCATCTATTTATTAACTTAGTAATAATTAATTTTCGTACAGTGGGTTTTTAGCCACATTAGTTTTCATTGTTGTATTAAAAAAGAAACTTACAGAATAACCGAATGTATATACATAGCGAAAACAATGTTAACGCGTTACTTTTGATCTATTTAACTGGACTTCAAGTTGTTTAAACCGTAATCACTTTAGGCAGAGTCGTTAATGCCGAGAGTTATTTGAGTCGTTATCCCTATTCATTCTTTAAATAAATTACGGTCTACATTAATATCACATCTCAGGTTCTCAATATTGCAGCCTTAACGACGTAGGGCAGTGTTTCCCAACCTTTTTTAAATGATTACCCCAAATATTTTATTTCCAACTGATCAATTACCGCATTGAACATATACCCGGTAACATCGGATGTTTTTTTGCAGCCACCTGATCAACTGTATTGATCATGTATCCCGCTATTGGCTGCTTATAGTTAAGGATCCAAAACAAATGCAAACTTTTCTATTTTAATGGATATCAAAATGAACCATCATCAGTGCAGAATATTCAATGTAACAATATTAATAGATATTATTTAGTAATCAGTTTGTTTGCTCTGGTTTTTCTGTGTGAGGGTTGAGCTTGTTTTGCCTGTGCAATTTTCTCTATTCTGGGCTTGGTTACCCCAAATTACCCCAGGGTTGGGAAACACTGACGTAGGGCCAAAAGAGTTGCTGCCTAAATTATTCTCCGCCAAATCGACCTGCTCCCATTTAACTGGATCTTGTTTATCGAAGACTTCTAATTTTTCTAAAAACAATCATAATGTTACGTCATATCGGTGAAGAAAACACAGACTATTGCATTAAAAATAAACGGGAACTATATCGATAATGCTTGTTTCGTTTACTGAAAGTTCAAAGTTTGTGTGATATTTGTGTGTGTGTGTTTCAAAATCTTTTGCTGAGCTTGTTTTTACAGTTATGAAAGAGACATTAAACTTTTTTTTTTTTTTTTTTGAGCGCGAATAATGTAACTGGACATTTGTTGAAATACTATGTATTTCTTTGTAGGTGTGTGAGATGCATTTCCAGTCCGGGGACATCATTTGGGAAATTTCCCATTTTGATGAAAAGACTGGGAAGAAAGTTACTGCAAGAATTAACAAACCTCGTTTACGTTCTGGTGCCGTACCATCGGTCTTACCGAATTGCCCTTCGTATCTTTCCTCTGCTTCCCACGTAAGAGAAACATTGCATGCTATAATAAGGAAGGTTATAGTAGGTTTAGAAACATCGATTTTACTATCCTTGTAGTCATAACAGACAATAATGCTATCAGTAGTAAAGCGATGTGATTTTTTGCTAATCCACATTATTAGCCATAGCATACCGACACCCTCTCCATATAAGTCGACCAATTTATATGTTTGATTCAGTCCATATTCTTAAATGCCTCAGAAATAATTGGTTTGGACAAAAAGATAGTAATGAGAAAACAAAGAGATTTCCAAAATTTTCTTTTACTGGCCATTATTATGAAAATGATATTGAAATATACGCTCCATTAATTATCTTGCAAAAGCTGTACTCGTTAGATGCAGAATCCCTTTTGCAACATTCGTATGATTTAACACTAAAAGCTTTATGGCCGTCTAATCTTGAAAAGCAAATCGTTAATCTGGTTCTGAAGATTTTCAATGATTATATTATTGAAGCACTTTTATCATTTGGAAAGGAAAACTTCTTGCCATTTTTCCGCTGAAGTAGCTCATTATATTAAAGTAGTTCATACTTGGTGGACAATAATGAACGTAAAGTCAAAGTTCAAGGGTAAAAGACTAAATGATCCGTATGCTACACCACTAACTAGTGAACGTGGAGATAGCAATTATGAATAATTTTTTATTAATTTTTGCCGAAGAGAAAATTATTTTTTTAACAAAACAGAATGTAAAAAAAGAAAATTGGAAACATTAACAAATTAATTTACATAAATCTAGTTATTTGTCCTTTTATTTATATTTATCACTACCATAATGAGTATTATTATCATCATTATCATGATCACTACTATAATTTCTAGTATGAATTATTAGTATATTTCAATAAACATTTACATGGAATCTAGCTGTATCCTTCCCGAGTGTTTTACTTTTAGAATAATTTTGGATTTTCCGTTGTGCATTTTGTTTTGGGGCTGGTAATTACGTTGCCACTAAGGCAATATACATTCTTGGATTCCTAATTTTTGCTTTGATGGCTAGGATTATTTTTGCAACTGAAAATTACACTTGTTACGTTTTTATGTGTTGAAGGTAACACACACACGTGTGTATATATAATATATATATATATATATATATATATATATATATATATATATATATATATATATATATATGCATAATAACTTACATACATACATATACATATAAATCTATTTATATTTTGTGTGTATTCAGTATGTATATCTATATACGTACACACAAATGTATACAGTATATATATATATATATATATATATATATATATATATATATATATATATATATATATATATATATATATATATATATATATATATCTGTGGATATCTATCTAAATCTTGAGCCGTCATTTTGATGGGTCTCCAGCACTGTATGTATATATATATATATATATATATATATATATATATATATATATATATATATATATATATATATATATATATATATATACATACATACATACATACATACATACAGTGGAACCTCTACATACGATTGTCCCAACATACCAATTTTCCAACATCCGAAGTAAAATTCGACCAAATTTCTGCCTTGACGCCCGAAGTCTTGCTCCAACATACAACGTAAATCATACGCGTACGCGTGGAATTTTCTCGAAAGCGTCGATCGTAGTTTTTTGTTGACGCCACTAAACGGCAGCACATCGGAGGGACGCCAATCGAGCGTCACCTTGATCAGTCCTCTCATCTCGTGTGCATCGTGTAGTTGTTCTCTATTCGCTCAGTTATTAACAGTGCTTTTTGTCGTCCTTTTTCACGTTTTGTTTTTGTGTTTTTAGGCTGAGGAATGAATTAAACAAATTACAGTGTATTCTTTTGGGAATATTTGCTCCAACATACGATCGTTTTAACATACGAAGCGGTTTCTGGAACGAATTAAGATCGTATGTAGAGGTACCACTGTATATATATATATATATATATATATATATATATATATATATATATATATATATATATATATATATATATATATAATCGTATCACTTGTGAATGAAATCTCTACATTAAGAATATTGAAGTGGACAGAAATCATAATCGACAGAAGGAGAGAGTAATAGTATTTGCAATTGAATAATTAAAGAAAAATAATCAAGCAAAATATTGTTTTGTGTTTGCTCGTAATAATGATATTAATAATATTGGACTTGTGAAATATATATGTATAATTGATATGCATGGAGCACCTCAATTGTTTGTTATAGGTGGAATAAATAATTGTAATGAAGCATTTAATTAATTGAACTGGGCCCCCAAAATTTCAACGTTGATGACCACTGTTATTGTGACGATATGCAACTCTAGTTGGAAAGGCAGGATACTATAAGCCCAAGGACTCCAATAGGAAAGAAATAGCCCGGTTAGGAAAGGAAATAAATAAACAACGAAAGAAGTAATTGATAATTAAATTAAACCATTTTAAGAACGGTAACAACATTAAAAGAGATTCTCATATATATAAACTTAACAAAGAGAAGTATGTCAACCTGTTCAACATAAAAACATTTGCTGCTAGTTTGTACTTTTGAAGTTCCACTGATTTAACTACCCGATTAGGATCATTCCACAACTTGGTCACAGAAACTATAAGTAACGCTATTACTTTAATGCAATGTAAATTACGAGGAATAAACTTGTAATTAATCATTAAGGAAATTACTGTCTCCAGTCCATCATGTCGTCAATCTTACGGAATTACGTGTTTTTCGGTCTATGTCATAAACAAAAAAAGTGCTAGGATCTTGCTTAAGCCAGGGACTGACAATCTTGTCAACACTTTCTATTGCTTCAGGAACATTTAAAAGTGATTGAAATACATGCATTCATTTTCAGTATTTCCCTCAGAGAGAGAGAGAGAGAGAGAGAGAGAGAGAGAGAGAGAGAGAGCATTATACTGTGCTTGTTCGTTGGTCTGAAGTATAAAGCTGGCCATATGCCAGCACTTTCTATAGCTCCAGGAACATTTAGAAGTGAATGAAATACATGCATTTATCATCGGTATTTCCCGCATCGAGAGAGAGAGAGAGAGAGAGAGAGAGAGAGAGAGAGAGAGAGAGAGAGAGAGAGAGAGAGAGAAGGGTGCTTGACCACGAGAGAGGAAAGCGAGGCTTCATTTAAGAACACAAACCGGCTTCTTGACCTTCGTTGCAAATAGGAAAAAATAAATGGGAGGATTCTTTCAGCGGTGAGGTAAAAATTATAATTATTATTATTATTATTATTATTATTATTATTATTATTGTTATTTTTGTTATTATTATTATTATTATTATTATTATTATTATTATTATCATTACTAGCCAGTAGCCAAGCTACAACCCTATTTGGAAAAGCAGGAAGCTATTAAGTCCAAGGGGTCCAAGAGGGAAAAATAGCCTAGTGAGTAAAAGAAATAAGTAAACTATAATAAAAGTAATAAACAATTAGAATAAGATATGTTAAGAACAGCAACAACATTAGATAGATCTTTTAAATTGTAAACTTTAAAAACTTGGTCTAACCAGAATGAAAATTGAGAAAAATTCTGGAAGCTATTGAAAATAAAAGGCAACAGCGCACGCAACGTTTTTGCGCTGTTAAAAGTATTCTTGCCTGCTTTGACCCGCTTGAAGAGCATGCCAAATATGGCCTGCCTCGCAGCAGCCTCTCTCATGAGTGCACCTGTCCTCAGAGCGTGACGTCATAGGAGTCGCTCTCCCGCCATATTGGCCTGTAGCTACTGTAAACAACTGAGTATCTCCCTAGTGTTCTCTGGACAAACAACTGTTTTACACAATATTCGGATAGTTACTGTTGTTTTTATTGAAATTTGTTCGAAGTTTAATGTACACTGAACTTGAATATACAGTATATACAGTATATTTGCTGTTTTAATGTCTTCGCTATGCCGTGGCGTTGTGTAGCTGCAAACTGTAGCAACACACCGGTTGTTGGAGTGTCCCTCCATTGTTGGCCGAAAGCCAGCAAACAACAATGTGATGAGTGGAAGAGTTTCGTGCGTACAAAAAGGAAGAACTGGGTGCCATCAAGTGAATCAAAATTATGCTCTGTGCATTTTGAGGACGGTGCTTTTGCAAATTTAATGCAATTTAGACTAGGTCAGACTAAACGCCTAATACTCCGACCAGATGCAGTTCCGACCAAACACTGTCAGGCAGGGCCATTGCCAAGTAAAAAGCTAGCTATACAGCCGAGGCCTACCACTGTACTTACTGGTACTTCGGTCAATGTCAGTACATTGTCTTTGAGTGTAACCACTGTTCAAGCCAGCACAGTCCCCATTTCCACCACGTCAACAGCTGCATGCTGCCCGAAAATGTCATCAAACACAGTAACATGCTTATCAACATTAAGTACATTAACATTGACCACAAGCACAACAACAAGCAGTATGAGAAATGCACATAGAAAACTGGAAATACGCAGGGTGAGTCTATTAAAGAACATTATTGGTTACAACCCAACTAAATCGCGCGCGTGAGAGAGAGAGAGAGAGAGAGAGATGTATTAATCTTTAATAAGTTTCAATATATCCCAGAATTAGACACGTATTAAAGGTTTAAAGGCTGCTCATGAATGTCAGAGGCAAGGAACAGTGACATTGCCATTTTGAGCAGAACAATGCCCTAGAGACTGACCATATTACGTATGATCAGCACCCAAGCCCCTCTCCATCCAAGCTAGGACCAAGGAGGCTGGCTGCTGATGACTCAGGAGATAGACCTATAAGCTCCCCCAAAACCCCCTATCCTTAGGTCACAAGGTTTGAGGTTGCAGAAACCAGAGGAACTTAACGAGTTTGAGTGGGACTCCAACCCCAGTCTGACAATCCCCACGCTGGGACGCAATTACCAGATCACCACAACCAGTTTGAGATGAAGTGTTCGTCTTTATTATATATTATATAAAAGTGTTTACATCTCGCGTACACCACCACAGCACTTGCCCATTTAGATACAAACACTGTATATATATATATATATATATATATATATATATATATATATATATATATATATATATATATATATGTGTGTGTGTAGTAATACCATGTATACAGGAATTTGGGACTCCTATAAGTTATGTTGTGTTATCACATAATAGACTAGATTTACATTGTGCGTGTAAAATTTATTTCACAAAACCAGGCATCAATGTGAAATTATTACAGATGTTAGCTTTTCATGAAATATCGCCCAGCCTCCATATGCCATTCACGACTGGTGACGCAGGCCTCTCTTGACTCTTCCACTTCTACAAACATGTCTAGACGGGAATCTCCTGAAGACATGAATCAAACTGATAAGGATTGACACCCAGACATTCCATATCAGTTTCGATGGCATCATCAATTTCGACTTCAAACTCCTCTGACGAGCCAGAACTAGACGGGCTTCTTGAACCTGCTGTAGCCATGTTTGTTTTGATCTGGCATGACTCCTTTGACGTCATGAGGCTACGGTGGTTCACATGGCAGTAGTTTGGCCAGGACACCAGCCACCCATTGACATATTACTGCTAGAGTGTTATTGGGACCTTTCACTGGCCAGACAGTACTACAATGGATCCCTCCCTGGTTATGGCTCATTTTTCTTAGCCTGAACAGCCACCGTATAGTCTGGCTTATTCTTTCCACATTCTTCGGACAACACCAGGAATACCAAACAATTTTCTTTGCACAAGGGATTAACTACTGCAATGTAATTGTGCAGTGGCTACTTTCTTCTTGGTAAGGGTAGAAGAGACTTTAGCTATGCTAAGCAGCTCTTCTAGGAGAAGGACAATCCAAAATCAAACCATTGTTCTCTAGTCTAGGGTAGTGCCATAGCCTCTGTACCATGTCCTTCCACTGTGTTGGATTAGAGTTCTCTTGCTTAAGGGTACACTCGGGCATGCTGTTCTCTCTTATTTCTCCTCCTCTTGTTTATTTTGAAGGTTTTATAGTTTACATATAAAAGATCTAATTTAAGGTTGTTACTGTTCTTAAAATATTTTATTTTTATTACTTATTACTTCTCCCGTAGCGTATTTATTCATTATTTCCTTTCCTCACTGGGCTATTTTTCCCTGTTGGAGCCATTGGGCTTATAGCATCGCGCTTTTTCAACTAGGGTTATAGCTTGGCTTGTAATAATAATAATGATAATAAAAGCTTGAGTGAATTACCTTATATGGGCCCACTGCGTGAAGATATGGGAGGAGCGCGCACCGAAAATCTCAGGTATTCATTTCTGGAGAGGACCCATCTTATTATACACTAACATGAAATTATTCTAGTTAAACTTTAAAAATACACAGAGGAAGAGAAATATGATAGCATAGTGTGCTCAATTGTACCCTCAAGCAAGAGAACTCTAATTTTTTTATGAATTTTTGTATTGTTTTGGGGTGGGGAATACATTCTATAATACTATAATACAATTCTTAAAATGTGTTATTTTAACTGTTCATTAATTCCCTTGTAGTTTATTTATTTCCTTGTTTCCTTTCATCATTTGGCTATTTTTCACTGTTGGAGCCCATGGGTTGTAGCTTAGCAAGTGATAATTATAAGAGTGGTTTATTTTTAAAGTACCTAAGTGTATTGAAGAGCTTGATTATTATATTTTTTTTTCTTTATTCTAAGATACAATCCTAGTTTGAAAAGCGGGATACTATTAGCCTAAGTGCTCCGATAGGGAAAAAATAACCCTGCAGTGAGGAAAGAAAATAAATAAATTAAATGAGAAGTAATGAATCATTGCAACTAATTATCTGCCCAATTTCTTTTATATATATATATATATATATATATATATATATATATATATATATATATATATATATATATATATATATATCATATATATATACATATACATATATATATATATATATATATATATATATATATATATATATATATATATATATAATATATAGTTGTCATGATCCTCCTTAAGAGCCAAGTAGGATGCCCAATCTTCATTGCTGGTATGCAGGCATCAGGGACAATCCTTTCTCTTTAAGTCATCGTGTGTGCTGAGGGGGTGGGGATGGTGACGTAGGTGGGGTGGGGGTTTGGACCTACCCACTTCTTCATGACTGGAATATGTAGGACCGTGCTTAATATTTTGTTTACTCCTGTGGTCGGTGTCTCTCATACGTCAGAGGAAGGCGACCTGCATATATATGACCTCGGTTTCTGAACTCTTTGGTCAAGGCACGATTCTGACGTTGGTTAGCTTTTTGATGAATTTTTGTGAGAGAGAGAGAGGAGAGAGGAGAGAGAGGGAGAGAGGAGAGAGAGAGAGAGAGAGAGAGAGAGAGAGGAGAGAGAGAGAGAGAGAGGGGGGGGGCATTCACCAATACGAAAACGGATATTTTTTATTTGGCGACTTGCTAATAAAATGCCAGTGATAACTCACTTGATTGATTGATGAAATACATCAATGTTTTACCTGTATTTCTTGTTTTTAGAATTCTTCATGCTTACGACATAGCCTTTTGCTGCTGCATTGTACTTACGGAAAGTTATCTTCCATGACTTCCAACCGGTGAAAGCTATGAATAAACCTCTCATAGTTCATTGAACTTCAAAATCATAAATTCTTCCCGTGTTTCTTACCATGCTAATAAAGGAAGGCAAGGTCTTTCGGGCAAGGGATACAAGCAGTTTTAACAGTCATTTCATGTGGTTACAGAGACTCCACATGTATGTCAACGATGTAGAATCACAGATTTGGGATATCTTAACGTGGTGAGAGGGTTTGCGTATCGCCATGATCAGCAAAACTGTAGTAGTCAGGGCTACTCATACTAGGTTAGTTTGCTGCTAGCGATCTGACGAAAATCTCCCACCATCACTAATCCCTACGGGCCAGCGTGGTTATGGAAACTGGCCGAACCCCAGGCATAAATGGAAATAAAAGAGAAAGTTGGGTAGACGTATATATAGCAATTAATAATAATAATAATAATAATTATAATAATAATGTTTATTGGACAAAAAATTATTTACATACAAAGATTTACAAAAAGAAAAAAGACTCAGTCCAAGCCCATGTGGAGCAGAGCTCTTCGGGCAATAATACAACTAAAATACTATCATCAATTAAGTAAAAATAAAAAAATAAAGTAAATATGGATATAGATATACAAAATGTACGCATACATATACATAATCATATGTATACAAATAGATACATATAAATGAGAATCTGAGCCTAAAAACAAATGGAAATGCATAATTATATGGTAAAGAAGGATGGTATATGAAAGCTAATGGTATATACATTGAAAAATTGTAGATATTAAGCAAAAAAACACTCAGTAAAAGAGCATCTCTTGTAGAGAATTCACATTTGATGGTTCGCGTACAAAGAAGATCCAGGTCCCAAGGAAATGGCTTTTTATTCGTTTTTTTTTAACAGAATGAAACCATATCCTTAAAAAATTTTGCTTATGATCTGTTCTTTGAACTTTTAAACTCCTTGATTTTGGGTGTTAGACCCTTCACCCTTTTACTCAAAGATTACAGGGCTTAGGTCATTGATTTCAGAGGCTGTTTTGACCTCGAATGCCTTCTAGTTTTGTCCTATGTACCCAGTCAATTATACAATAAAAATTGATATCTTCTCCCAGTTTCATTTCCTAATTAAGAAATTGTATTTTTGTTATTATATTTCACAGTTAACAGAAACGTCATTGAACGCGTGAACTCTAGCTGTTATTAATTGTATAACATTATCTCTGGGAAGTTGAACCACCGTCCATTGAAGTAGGCGTACAGGTCAATGCTCTATCTAAAAGCTTCTCCGTCTCTACCCAAGCAGTTTAAATTCCTAAAACGTTATCTGATTATTATAACGCAAGAGATAGTGAAGGTGTAAATCCGTTTACATTTTGTACGTTTTATTGCCTCTCCTTTCATTCCTTATGTCCTTATTTAGAGATTTTCTCTTGGCATCCTCACCTGATAACCCAGCTCTTCCTCAGAGAGTCCCTACAGGGCCGAGATAACAAAATACTCATTTCATACCATTTTTAACAGGCAGACGTGCAAGAGTCTAATGATCACCCATGGAAAGAAAAATATTCTTGTGCTTTAGTTTTATAACTAGACTTTCCTTCACACTCATATGAAAAGGGTTCAAGCCAGTAGTTTAGCTTAGGGTTTAAGAATAGATTTACATAATATTACACAGTTGAATTCCCATGTAACTTTTTCATTTTTCAGACACATTCTGTTTCCATGAGAGATTAGTATTTTGTTGACGAGATCTCTCGCCCAGTCTCTTCTGTAGGCTCTCAGGCCTCTTTTTGTTCATAACCGGAGACAAGAGATCATAATTCATTTTTGGAAGGATTTCTTAAAAAGTAAAACAAGATCTGGGATTGTGATACTTGCCAACACCCTTCTCACTTGTGTTACTTTCCCATTTCACTTCAAACGCAGACGCACACACATCGAGTGTTATCCTGAAATGAACTGGTGAGAGAGAGAGAGAGAGAGAGAGAGAGAGAGAGAGAGAGAGAGAGAGAGATTATTTAGTTTTAGAATTTGTAGAAGAGAAATATTTAAGATTGTAGTTGCTAAGATTACTGTCTTAGAGAGAGAGAGAGAGAGAGAGAGAGAGAGAGAGAGAGAGAGAGAGAGAGAGAGAGAGAGAGAGAGAGAGAGAGAGAGAGAGTATTAGTGTTAGTGTTAGAGTTTTGAAAGTTAGGACTTAGGGAAAAAGAGAAATATTTAAAATTATAGTTGCTAAGGTTACTGTCTTAGAGAGAGAGAGTATTAGTGTTAGAATTTTGAAAGTTAGGACTTAGGGAAAAAGAGAAATATTTAAAATTATAGTTGCTAAGGTTACTGCCTTAGAGAGAGAGAGAGAGAGGAGAGAGAGAGAGAGAGAGAGAGAGAGAGAGAGAGAGAGAGATTATTTAGTTTTAGAATTTGTAGAAGAGAAATATTAAAGATTGTAGTTGCTAAGACTACTGTCTTAGAGAGAGAGAGAGAGAGAGAGAGAGAGAGAGAGAGAGAGAGAGAGAGAGAGAGAGAGAGAGAGAATTAGTGTTAGAATTTTGAAAGTTAGGACTTAGGGAAAAAGAGAAATATTTAAAATTATAGTTGCTAAGGTTACTGCCTAGAGAGAGAGAGAGAGAGAGAGAGAGAGAGAGAGAGAGAGAGAGAGAGAGAGAGAGAGGAGAGAGAGAGAGAGAGTATTAGTGTTAGTGTTAGAGTTTTGAAAGTTAGGACTTAGGGAAAAAGAGAAATATTTAAAATTATAGTTGCTAAGGTTACTGTCTTAGAGAGAGAGAGAGAGAGAGAGAGAGAGAGGAGAGAGAGAGAGAGAGAGAGAGAGAGAGAGAGAGAGAGAGAGTATTAGTGTTAGAATTTTGAAAGTTAGGACTTAGGGAAAAAGAGAAATATTTAAAATTATAGTTGCTAAGGTTACTGTCTGAGAGAGAGAGAGAGAGAGAGAGAGAGATCGTATTTGGTCGACCTTGATGATAATTGTTGTTTTGCCGCTGTACAGTAAAATTGTACCTTTCAAAAAATAGACATGATACAGGTTTACATCATCATATTTTTTTTTCTACGATAGTATGAGAACTTATCAATTTTCAATGCTCAGAGTTAGAGTAATACAGATTTCGAAACCTATTTATCTTAAGTTATTATGTTGTTGTGGGCTTATTTTTAACGCCAGATGGGGGTTCGAGTCCCGCTCAGACTCATTAGTTCCTTTAATGGCTGCCACCTAACCCTCCTTGTAAGCTAAGGATAGGGGTTTTGGAGAAGCCTATAGGTCTATGTGCTGAGTCATCAGCAGCCATTGCTTGGCCTTCCCTGGTCTTAGCTTGGGTGGAGAGGGGGGGTTGGGGACTTATGATATATATATATATATATATATATATATATATATATATATATATATATATATATATATATATATATATATATAATATATATATATATATATATATATATAGAGAGAGAGAGAGAGAGAGAGAGAGAGGAGAGAGAGAGAGAGAGAGAGAGAGAGGGCATTGTCACTGTCCCTTGCCTCTGCCGTTCATGAGCAGCCTTTAAACCTTTGCAACAACGCTCTTGTTATTAACAAGAATTTCCTTCAACTGTATAATCTTTATTTGACTTTTCTTTACCTTCTTTGCCTCCAGTTTCGTATTATTTTGTTATTTTTATTATTACTACAAGCCGAACTGCAATCCTAGCTAAGAAATGAGAATTCTTGAAGCTCAGGGTTGACAATAGGGACAGCATCGCTCTACTGTTAAGAAACTGAAAAATAAATGTTAAAATGTAAGAGAAATAACAAAATAAGGTGAATGAAAAGAAAAATAGATCCGTAACAAACTTTGCACTGATATGAGACATTTCAACCGTCTGTATTATTGGGGAATTCGAATTCTCTTGCTTAAGGAAATAAGGGTACACTCGGGCACGCTATTCTATGTTATTTCTCATCCTCTTGATTTTTTTTTTTTGTTTTTATAGTTTAATATATGAAAAATATATTTTAATGTTGTTAGTGTTCTTAAAACATTTTAATTCATTACTTCTCCTGTATTTTATATATTTCCTTATTTCCTTTTCTCTATGGGCTCTTTTTCCCTGTTGGAGCTTTTGGGCTTATAGCATCCTGCTTTTGCAACTAGGGTTGTAGCTTAGCTAGTAATAATAATGATAATAATTAATAATTCGGTCACCACAAGCAAATTATATTGGAACATTTCATATATCTAGACCTACTCACCCCGAAAATTTCACAGTATGTGGCGTTTACCTCTAAATTTTTATAAGGCTGCACAATTTACTTATAAATGCTGATAACATTAAGCCTGGACAATGCTTTATGACTTATAGTGAGACCTAATGTAGTAAGTGTGGAAACTTAACTCTTAATATTAGTATTATTAACTACCTCTACTACCCTAGAAGAAGTGAAATAAGTTAGAAAATTTGTGTTTATCTTTAATTTTTTTTTGTTAGCTTTAATACGTCTATTACATTTTGAGCTTTAATCAATCTGTTAATTCTTGGATTTAAAATTAATTCGCCATGTAAAAAGACAAAGGTCTACATGAGGTCTAAATATTATCTAGACTTTTAGACCATGGGTCTAAATGTAAAGAACACGCGTCTAGTAGATACAGACGCACCTTTAAAAGGAACTGACTTAGAATGGTGTAACATTAAAGTAAAACAGAGCAAAGGGGGTTAGGGGAGCCCCAAAACGTCGTAAGCGACTCGATATCTCTCGTCCCCTAAAATGAATGTCCAATTCAGGATTTCTTGTTTTTTAAAGTTGCACAACCCGTTAGGCGGGGCACGGTCTAGAGGCAACTCCCGCACTGTGTAGGTTGGATAAGAAGAGGTTCTGGTGAGGGGTTTTTGGAAAAAAAGGGGGGTTTATAGAGGTTTCCTTCTTGAGAAGACTACCTAACCCCTTTCTCCCCTTTTTTTAAACAACCAGTGGGGGGAAGCGGAAGGAATAGATTACAGTTTTCACTTTCATTTCATCCGGACTGTTCGAGAACTGAAGGAAAAAAAAAAAACTTTCCTACCAATATGCAAGAATTGGTTTTCTTGATAACGTCTGCTGGGGTAAAAAGGAAACGAGCTTTCTCCTAAACTTTCCAGGCAACAAAATACTTCATTGATTAGTTTAGAAAGGAAAGGCTGAGAGAGAGAGAGAGAGGAGAGAGAGAGAGAGAGAGAGAGAGAGAGAGAGAGAGGAGAGAGAGAGATGATCTTGTAGCATGCTAGATAGGTGCATGTTAATATATCAAAAGACTACTGTTCTAATATAATTCAAATGCAATAGAAATTAGAAGTTTTGATATATATATATATATATTATATATATATATATATATATATATATATATATATATATATATATGCACATTATTATTATTACTTTCTAAGCTACAACCCCAGTTGGAAAAGCAGATACTATAAGCCCAGGGGCTCCAACAGGGAAAATAGCCCAGTGAGGAAAGGAAACGAGGAAACGTAAAATATTTCAAGAGAAACATTAAGATAAATTATCTCCTATATAAATTATAAAACCTTTAACAAGGCAAGATAATACGAAACAGTTATTTGTAGAAATATACTTATAAAACTGTATAATAAAGAAAATTTCAAAACACTAATAATATACATAAAAGTATTTCTTAATGAGAAATTTCTGCTATGTAGGAAAGTTTGTTCAGCCCCCTCCTCCTCCACCTCCCACCCTCTCAGATTTTGTTCAGCCCTTCCTCCCCACCCCTTCTGAATTTCGCATGACGTCAGCATTTCCTGCTACATGCCGTTTCCAGTGAAGGTCAGCGCGGCCATCTCGGTGGCCACGAGGTCAGGCCACCATTGTGGGGCTCTGGAAGTAAGACGCTGGGTGACGCCGCCACGCGGCCACAATGGCCACATGAGTAGTGCTTTCATAGTGCGGCTGAAGTTGTGAGTCAAGGGGTTGGGCTCTATTTCTTCGCAGTATTTTTTTTCTTTTCGTGTTGTACCGGATAATTTGACTATTTTAGAATCTAGGCTAATGCCTTTTATGTGCTGTGTACCAAACTGCAAAGGGAATTACCGAACTGGACCGAGAGTGAGCGTGTTTTCGTTTCCTAATGCTGAAGAAGATAAGGCCAAGTGGCTGCAGGCTATCAAGAGAGGAGCCCAATATGTTCCCTACAAGAATAGTAGGGTAAGTATGGTCTGTTTTGTTGTGATGATTATAAGTGCATTATATTTTTCAAGCGTTATTGGTCACAGAATATCAGCCTCTTGTATGATGATGAAAGGATTGCCAAAGTTTACAAAATTACTTGGTTATTATTTTTTTCCCTTCACCACTCTCTCTCTCTCTCTCTCTCTCTCTCTCTCTCTCTCTCTCTCTCTCTCTCTCTCTCTCTCTCTCTCTCTCATAAAAAATGTGTTTTGTACCACTTTAATATTCCATTTAAACACTTTTCAGGTGTGTCATCAACACTTCAGATCTATTGATATTGAATCTGAGACACACTGGTTCGATAGCACAACTGGCAAGACACACACGGCCAAGTTTAGAACCCCAAGGCTGAAACATGGTGCAATCCCTTCCATATTTCCAAACCATCCAGCTTGTTTATCTTCATCCATAACATCAAGAGTGTCTCCAGGTGAAAGACAAAACCGAAAAGAAGAGCGGCAAAGGAAGGCTGAAGTAGAACACCAGCAGCAATTTTTTGGTGTCAGTGAATCAAAATATAAGCTAAATATTTTGGACCAAGCGTATTGGAGTGTTGTAAGTATTGATGAATCACTGATAAGGTTGTGGGTTGAAAAGCCCAGCAGAACATTTGATGAACTATCTTTCTTGGGGAGTGCGAAGAGCCTGCCCACACCATCTCCATTTACCCCTTATCAGAATCTCGTCCACATCTGCCACTTGAGTAATCTCACTGCTGTGAACCCAGGGATCGAACTCCCATCGATAGTTATTCCTTCGACAAAGCTTGAAAACTTCTCCAATTAACATAAAAATATATTTTTTCCTTAATTACTTTATCACAGAGCCTTTTTTGTCTGAAATATTAATATTTCTTTATCAAAGCCTCAGAGTTTAATATAAATAATTATTAATATTCGCTTTATTAATTGCACACCCTTCTGGTCAGTGATTATTGAAGAGAACTGTGATGTTGATGTGTTTATAGATTATATTAATTTGAAAATACTTGGTAATCATAAAGTTTCTAAATCAGTCAAAGAGGTGCCGGTTTAGTATGTGGTCTACCTTTCGAATATGGCCTACGAAATTCTATCTGTTTTAGTAAGTGGCCTTACCTTATCTTACCTAACCTAACAAGCCAGGTAAGCCACATACTAAACCAGAATAAAAAAAAAGGTAAGCCACATACTAAACTGGCACCGTTAAAGATCCTAGCAATCTGGACTTCCTTTCAAGTTAAGTACGAATGACAGACATGGAGAAGAAATCGCCAAGCCTTCTTGCTGGGTATAATTCATTTTGTAATTTCACTGTTATCAGTTATTAAAGAACAGTCATTTCAGCATTTCAGTACACTGCAATGTGTATGTGAGCAGTTATATTTGATGACAGTGACCAGATATGAGATTCTGCAGAATTATTAGTATTTTCTCCATTGTTTCACAACAGCTCTCCAAAGGCTTACAGACTGTTAAAGGCATCTTGGGGTAATATTGGCAGTCAGGTCATCATATATCAAAATGTCTGGTATGGTGTGTGATTCAAGACCCACCCATTGCCCGCGGTCTCAGCAGCCTTATGCCCCAGCTGCAAGTCCTTAAAGTTGGCGCTCCACAGCCAAATTTAGTCAGCAAGCCGTTAACTAGGTCATGTTATGCGTGTGTATGGTGGCCGGCGTGTTTACCTGTTTACCGGAGTTGTTTATGCGGCGGATTTCGTGAATTTATTTAGTTTCTGGATATTTTAGAATAGTATAAAGCTGTGAAATAATGTATCAATAGTCTCTGAAACATAATGCCGAATCGGTGTATTGTGGCTGGCTGTAACAATGGGCCCCAGCCAGGAATAGCCTTGCATGAATTTCCCACGGACAAGGTGGTGCGTGAGATATGGAGACAATTTGTTTGTCGGACAAGAGCAGGTTGGGAATGGCCCTGTAAAAGTTCTGTGATATGTAGTGGACACTTCAGAGACGAAGACTTTGACAATATATTTAAATATCGGATGGGACATGCCACAAAATTGAAGCTCAAGAAGGACGCAACTCCATGTGTTTACCCAGAGGGGGCCTGCCATTCCCAGGCAAAGGGTGGGCATGCCGATATGCCACCTGCAATCACAACAGCAATGAGAAAGATGGAAGCAAATTGGGTAGGTATTACAATGCAGGACAAATTTCTTTTAAATATATGTAAGCCAATTTGTGCTAACGCCATTGTTCACTGTGCCTTAACCCATAATTTACATAATTTCATGTCTAGTCTATATATAGGACCCTACACTAGATATTAACCAGTAGGCCTATTTACTAAATACCAGCCCCTTTAAATACTGGATAATTGATCTATTTTACCCTTGCTAGTGCTGAATGTACACATCAAATGGGGGTTATACATTACTTTGTTAATTTTTCATTTGTACAACCTATGTTTAATGTATTTATATTCTGTTTTTATATCATCATGTCCCCCACAGTATCACCATATATTAACTAGAATTTTAGCTATTTCAGTGGTGAAAATAAGTTGAAATATTGCTTAATAAAAACAATAAATAAGGTCTTTGTGTCTTGATCACTTACTGGGGGGGGGGGTCACCATTTCTGCCTCCATATTGCTGCCTATATGTGAGATATGCAATCTTGAGACAGTATGGGTCTAGACATCCAGTTTGGAAGCCTGGGTAATCTGTGAAACAGAGTCTTTCGTCACCATGAGGCAGATCCTCAAACTGAGCAACAACTTGAGGGCGTTCATGACAACATCTGCATTCCTGTCCAGTTGGCATTATTCGACAGTTTCCACAGCTGCACCTTGAACATGTATAAGTTAACTTCTGTTAATATAAATTATAGTTAAAATGTGCCAAGCTCTACTAACTTAATACCTTTCCACAAAATTCCATGTGACATAATTCATTGACCTTGTCAGACTACTGAAATCGCCCTACATAATTTTTAAAATCAAGATCTAGTTCCGCCATTCCAAACAACAGATTTGGGAATCAGAAGGTTCCAGATCAGAGGACTTTATCTATGAATATAGATGATCCTTGTTTGCTAATTACCGAGGATCACTTGCAGGCCTAGGGATTGCCAAAATCTCACATTAGCCTTAAAAACAACCCTATAATCTGATTAAATAAAAAAAAAAAAATGGAACATCGGGTGTTTCACTGTATCAGAAGGTACACTGCATTTTTTTGCACAAAAGATTGCAGGCTGTGTTACTGGGCTTCAATACCTGGGTTACAATATTGTTTTTATCTCCATTTTTTATAAGCCTTGTAGTTATATGCACATACCCATTCGTGTATTTACATAGCCTTGTAATTGAAATGAAAGCATGATATTTTAAAACAAGTACACCAAGTGTTTTAGACAGAGAAACCAACCAAAACAAGTCTTCAAGCCGCCGGTGTTCCTTGGTGTCATCTCTGTTGCTGCCCGCGTCGATACTTTCCTCATTTTCTTCTGAAGATGAGCACTCTGGCTCAAATCTATAAGGCTGAATACTGCCCGGACATTCAGCTGTCAAAATTTCTAATTGTGGCTCATTTTCGTCATCTGTATGGTGAATTCAAAGCTAATTTCTTCAGAATCGCTTGTGTCCGCCATTGCCAGTGAAATCAGGTGTTCCTGGTATGACATCACGCAGCTGTTCAATTGGCCTACAGGCGGCGCTGCAAACGCAGGAAATTTCAAGGGCTGGGCATAACCAAATAAGGACAGATTATAGCCATAATCGTGACAAGCTTTTGAAAAATCTATGGTCAATTTATTTAGATACTTGCAAGCATTTTAACGTAGAATAACACGGGTTTTATGGTCACTATGTGACGCCTTTAAGGGAAAAAAATTTTCTGATACTACCAAGCTATTCAAAAATCAAAAGTATTTTCTTGTCAAAAACATTTGGGTGTGATTTTGAACAAATGCCCTGTCATTTTATAGTATATATCGAAAATCAATTTTAAACACTTGAAGCAGTTGATACAAAGATTCCACTTACCACATATTTTAATTACAAAGGTGGAAATGTTGTTGGGACACCATTGGATACTGGTGAAGCTGCAAAAAATGCTTTACGTCTTTTTGATGAGCTGTCATGTCGAAATGTATGAAAGCGGAAGGTCTCCACACCATTTTAAAGAATGTTACTGCTGGTCTGGAGGAGACAGGTTTCCAGGTTCTATTAATGACAAGGCTTTTTCGCAGTTTACCATCCCACCAAAATTGGCAATGATAAACGTAAAAAAAAAAAAAGTTGTAGCACACTAATAATGTGTTTTATTTTCTTATATTTTTTCTTTTTTGTATGCAAGCGTAGTTTGGAATTAGGCTACTTGTTTACTTGGTTTGGGTTTAAATCCAACCCTCCACTGAAGTCGAGTGTACTACTTCTCGGGTGGGTCCATATCAATCATCTAACGAAACATTTTCATTATAACTTATACAATTCTTTGATTGTAGCATCTTCCAAATCATATGATCTTGTGAAAGGTAATGTCTTTAGTTTCTTCTTAAATTCAATTGCTCCCTTTAGGTCCTTCAATTCTGTTGGCGGTTTATTATAATGTTTAGGCGCACAGTAGCTAAAAGCCCTTTCACCAAATTTACAATTTGTTCTTGGTTCAGATAGTCTATGTCACTCATGTGTCTTATGGTAACATTTGTTTCTATTTCTAGTTTTTCAGGCATTCTTTTAGATAGTTTGGTTCAGTATCTTAAACGTTTGTAAGAGTAGCTTGTATTCGATTCTCGCCTTTACCGGCAGCCAGTGTAATTTAATTAGTGCAGGGGTAACTCTATCCCTATTGTGTAGTCCTTTTATTAATGTAGCAGCTCTGTTTTGTACTCTTTGAATTTTCTTCAGCTGATAATTTGGTAATCCATAGAACAGTGAGTTGCAGTAATCAATTCTTGAAAATATGTGGTGATTAATGAGTATGGCCATAGATTTTTCATTTAAGTATTTACTAATAAATGCTATGTTTTTAATGTGATAGTTACAATTTCTTACCATATTATTTATATGTTCATTTACTGTCAGTCTATCATCCATAATTACTTTCAAAGAGTATTTGTTTTTCTAATATTTCTTAGCCGGCTTATTTGAGGCCGTCTCCTTTTTGTGTGTATGATCTCTCTATTTTTCCAATGAAAGCTATCAGCTGAATAAGAAACAAAGCGTGTATGTACGAAAATAGTTTTTTTAATTTGGTTTTATTACTTTTTTTGTCTCTAATTTTTCTTAACCGGATTATTGAAGGCCGTCTCCTTTTGGTATGTATGATCTCTATTTTCCACATGAGGGCTTATCAGCTGAAAGACTGAAAAGAAAGAAACAAAGTGTCTGTGTACGGAAATAGTTTTTTTAATTTGGTTTAATACTTTTTTGTCTCTTATTTTTCCTTCGATGGCTATCAGCTGAAAGACTGGAAATAAGAAACAAGGTGTGTGTGTGTGTGTGTGTACAGTGTGTGTGTTTGTGTGTGTGTGTAACAGAAAGAAGGGTTGTGGTGGCCAGGTGGGGTCCCATTTGCCTACGGCTGAATCTGACCCGTCTTGTCTCGATACCAATCGACCTAATTATTATTATTATTATTATTATTATTACAAGTTATTTAAGCTGACTTCTTCCCCCCACTGACCTGGCCTGTGGTGGCCACATGTGGTTCTTAGTTAAGGGCAGAAAAGAAATTTAGGAAAATTGACTGAATATTCAACTGTTTTCCGGTCGTGTCTTCCTAAAGCGGGGATCATCTGAAATACAGTCGCACTGGTTTAGAAATTCCGAGAATCTCTAGCTGGTTATTCCTTTTTAAAATTTATGGGTTCCCGTTGTGAAAAAAGAATTTGGAGTTAGTAAATACCATATATACATATATATATATGTATATATATATATATATATATATATATGTAAATATCACCCACGAATGGCATTTAATACCGAATTCTATCTTGGGAATATATATCCACTTGGAATTCATTTTATGGTAACAGCTTCTGGCCGGGTGGGGATTCGAACCACCACCTGTACGGCCGGAAACCATGCTGGCAGGGACCCTACCGACTGAGGTATCAAGAGAGACAAAAGTTTATGACAAGTCCCCCTACATATTCCTGTCGAATTCAGGAATCTCTTCATAGACTTGAAATAAACCCATCTCCACCATGATAGCTGAATCGTGAGTTTGCAACACGTGGTTATTTTAATGAACATATATCACAAGCACACGTGATTTTAATTAATGTAAATATCACCCACGAATGGCACTTAATACCGAATTCTATTTTGGGAATATATATCCACTTGGAATTCATTTTATGGTAACAGCTTCTGGCCGGGTGGGGATTCGAACCACCACCTGTACGGCCGGAAACCATGCTGGCAGGGACCCTACCGACTGAGCTATCAAGAGAGACAAAAGTTTATGACAAATCCCCCTACATATTCCTGTCGAATTGAGGAATCTGTTCATAGACTTGAAATAAACCCATCTCCACCATGATAGCTGAATCGTGAGTTTGCAACACGTGGTTATTTTAATGAACATATATCACAAGCACACGTGATTTTAATTAATGTAAATATCACCCACGAAAGGCATTTAATACCGAATTCTATCTTGGGAATATATATCCACTTGGAATTCATTTTATGGTAACAGCTTCTGGCCGGGTGGGGATTCGAACCACCACCTGTACGGCCGGGAACCATGCTGGCAGGGACCCTACCAACTGAGCTATCAAGAGGGACAAAAGTTTATGACAAGTCCCCCTACATATTCCTGTCGAATTCAGGAATCTGTTCATAGACTTGAAATAAACCCATCTCCACCATGATAGCTGAATCGTGAGTTTGCAACACGTGGTTATTTTAATGAACATATATCACAAGCACACGTGATTTTAATTAATGTAAATATCACCCACGAATGGCATTTAATACCAAATTCTATCTTGGGAATATATATCCACTTGGAATTCATTTTATGGTAACAGCTTCTGGCCGGGTGGGGATTCGAACCACCACCTGTACGGCCGGAAACCATGCTGGCAGGGACCCTACCGACTGAGCTATCAAGAGAGACAAAAGTTTATGACAAATCCCCCTACATATTCCTGTCGAATTCAGGAATCTGTTCATAGACTTGAAATAAACCCATCTCCACCATGATAGCTGAATCGTGAGTTTGCAACACGTGGTTATTTTAATGAACATATATCACAAGCACACGTGATTTTAATTAATGTAAATATCACCCACGAATGGCATTTAATACCGAATTCTATCTTGGGAATATATATCCACTTGGAATTCATTTTATGGTAACAGCTTCTGGCCGGGTGGGGATTCGAACCACCACCTGTACGGCCGGAAACCATGCTGGCAGGGACCCTACCAACTGAGCTATCAAGAGGGACAAAAGTTTATGACAAGTCCCCCTACATATTCCTGTCGAATTCAGGAATCTGTTCATAGACTTGAAATAAACCCATCTCCACCATGATAGCTGAATCGTGAGTTTGCAACACGTGGTTATTTTAATGAACATATATCACAAGCACACGTGATTTTAATTAATGTAAATATCACCCACGAATGGCATTTAATACCGAATTCTATCTTGGGAATATATATCCACTTGGAATTCATTTTATGGTAACAGCTGTGTTGTGTTGATAGAGCATATATATATATATATATATATACATATATATATATATATAGTACTGTACAGTCTGCGCAGTTTGTAGTTGCAGTTTTCTGGACCTGCAACTATTTTCTGCGTTTCGTTACAAACCTTGAAATGTAAGGGGGAAAAATTGATCGGGTGAAAATGACTAATTGGCTACTTAGGACACTCTTTCCACTAACTCATGTTAGTTTTTGGCAGCACTCAGTGTCTGCTAAGTGTGCGTGGGTGGAGGTTGTTGACCGCGACTCTCTTTCCTTTGATGCAGTTACGTTTGGATTTTGTGCCTTTCTGACTTTGTGCAATCGTTAATTGCGATGTCTAAGTCACGTACATCATGTGATGATCAAGTGCGCGTTATAGAGTATCATAAGCAAGGGTTAAAACTCAAAGAAATTGAAAAAAAAACTGGCGTGAAGGTAGGAACTGTTTATAATCTGGTAAGAAAGTCCCAGGCTAGTGGGAGTAGTGAGGTTCCCCCCCATGGCCATGGTGGTGGGAGGCCTAGGAATATACCCCCTAGGAGTTTAGAGGTTCTAAAGCGGCAGTTGTATTCTAACCCAACTCTTTCTGCCCGTAAACTTAAGGAGCAGAATCCTAAGCTCTTGGGGGAGGTCTCCATTCGCATTATTCAGGAATCTCTCCACAGAGAGGGATATCGCAAGGTAAGGTGCCTTAGGAAACCGCTTCTTTCTCTTGCTCAGAGGAATAAAAGGAGGGCTTTTGCTAAGGCTTACAAAGGCTGGGGTGGTAAGATGTGTATATATATGCATATATATATGTATATAGATATATATATATATATATATATATTGACGATCTATCACTGAGGCATGTGATGTATAAATTTGTCACTTGGACCAGCGCTTTCGTATTGTCATACCTCTTCAGGTCCATTGGACCTGAAGAGGTATGACAATACGAAAGCGCTAGTCCAAATTTCGTTTTTATGATCTTTCCTCCAGCATAGTGACAATATATATATATATATATATATATATATGTAAAGTATTTTGTAATATTAGGATCAACACCATTGTGTTGCCTCTGCTTTATGATTCCGTCCCAAACGAGAAGTTTCTCCTCATGTAGGAAACTTTGTTCCAGCCCCTCCACCCCCACCCCTACCGAGTTTCACATGACGTCAGCATTTCCAGCTACATGCGGTTCTTGGTAAAGGGAAGAAAAGAACTTTGGGAAAATTGACTGAATGTTAAACGTTTCCCGGTCTTCACTTTCTTAAGCAGGGACCATCTGAACTCCGGTTACTGTTCACAGTGGTTTAGACATTATGAGAATATATGAGTATCACTTATGAGTTTTCCGTTGTAATAGTTCAAACTTGCAGCGTTATGTTGAACAGGCTGACATAGGTCTCTCTTCATAGTTTATATATGACATGTCAGTTTTAATGTTGTTACTGAGATACTACCGCTAGAGAGTTATGGGGTCCTTTGACTGGCCAGACAGTACTACATAGGACCCTTCTCTCTGGTTACGGTTTTTTCCCTTTGCCTACACAGACACCGAATAGTCTGGCCTATCCTTTACAGATTCTCCTCTGTCCTCATACACCTGACAACACTGTGATTACTAGACAATTCTTCTTCACCCAAGGGGTTAACTATTGCACTGTAATTGTTCAGTGGCTACTTTCCTCTTGGTAAGGGTAGAAGAGACTCTTTAGCTATGGTAAGCAGCTCTTCTAGGAGAAGGACACTCCAAAATCAAACCATTGTTCTCTATTCTTGGGTAGTGCCATAGCCTCTGTACCATGGTCTTACACTGCCTTGGGTTAGAGTTCTCTTGCTTGAGGGTACACTTGGGCACACTTTTCTATCTAGTTTCTCTTCCTCTTGTTCTGTTAAAGTTTTTATAGTTTAAATAGGAAATATTTATTTTAATATTGTTACTATTCCTAAAATGTTCTATTTTTCCTTATTTCCTTATTTCCTTTCCTCACTGGGCTATTTTCCCTGTTGGGGCCCCTGGGCTTATAGCATTCTGCTTTTCCAACAAGGGTTGTAGCTTAGCATTTAATAATAATAATAATAATAATAATACTGATCTTTGAATATGTCTCTTTATTTTTCATTCATTACTTCTCTTGTATAGTTTGTTTGTTCCCTTAATTCCTCTCCTCACTGGGCTATTTTCACTCTTGGAGCTCTAGGGCTTGTAGCTTCCTGATTTTCTAACTAGGTTGATATTTTAATTAGTAACAATAAAGATAATTTATATATATATATATATATATATAAATAATAGTTTAACTAGTAACAATAATGATGATGATTTATATATATATAAATA
>NC_090751.1:24658766-24713766 GCF_036898095.1 Palaemon carinicauda | reverse complement strand
GATGATCCTAGGTACGTTGGGGATGATAAGGTTGTCGCAGGTCCCTCTAGTGCTTCTGCCGTACAGTCTATCAAGAAAAAAGGGAGGAAGAGAGCAAGAAATGAAAGTGAGTGGATTTTGAATAAATCCAAAGAACTGCGTAATTTGGGCAAGCAGTATGTAAGTTCAAAAACAAAGAAAATTGTGGAGGCTAGAAAAGTTGGACCTCCTTGCAAGGATGGCTGCTATGACAAAATTGGCCTGGATAAAATCCAAGAAATATTTGAAAAGTTTTGGTCTATTGGTGATTATAATAGACAGAATGAATATTTAATACAGTGTATCCGTGAAAGTAAATTTAAAAGAAAATATACGAAAAAAGCTGTGTCAAAAAGACCAACAAAGTTGACTTATCATGTGACTTATTCTTCAGTAACTTATGACGTCTGCAGAGTTGCATTTATGAACATCTTTGACATAAAGCGTAAGAAACTGGACTTAATTGTGTCTAAAATGAAGTTATCGAAATCAGAAACAGGTGTTGTGAAAACTGACATGCGTGGAAAGACAATAGAACCAGCAAATAAAATCAAGGGACATAGGATGGACACCCTTCATGAATTTATAAACACTCTGGCTCTAGTCGCAGGCCACTACACCCGTGCTAAGGCACCATTGCGTCAATATTTGCCACACGGGGTGTCAGTGGGAAGCCTATATTCAGAATACCAGATCTGGATGGCATTGCATTACAGTGATGTTACCCCTGTTAAGGAAAATTATTTTAGGAAATTCATCATAGACTACAATATTCAATTTGCTCCTTCAAAAACGGATGAGTTTAATCAATGTGCCTTATTGGACATAAAGATAAATGAGTCCAAAGATGATCAAACAACAAAGGAGATTGAACTAGAAAAGAAAAAACACCTGGGAGAAGCAAAGATTGCCCAAAATTTATTGAAGCACCCTACAAACAAGTCTGATGGTATGAGGGCAATAGCTATCGACTTGCAACAACAGCAGCCCTGTCCTAAATTGCATATTGGACAAGCAGTTACAGAAAAAGATGATGGTGAGTGTGACTTTATTCCTAGGGAACGACAGGCCTGGCTTGTTTGTTTTTAGATTATAAAGTTAGTCTGTTTATTGTCATTATTATTATTATTATTTCCTTATAACCACACTGTGTGCCTTGCATTGTCTTTATTGTTTTTGTCTTATTTACAATACATTAATTTTGCCTTACTATTGTCGAATTTTATTGCCATTAGTAGTAAATTGCTACTAGTAGCAACGAAAATTATTACTTTGTGCGCTTCTCTTGCTCGTGTTTAGCACTGTTGCTACTAGTTACTATTGCTACTAGTAGCTTAGTGATTATTGCTACTATTAACTACTAGTAGCAATGGAATTAATCATCTTGATAGTTGTTACTGTTTTTTGGGGAAGTTGGGTAATACTGGTAATTGAATGATGCGATTCTCCTACTCGTTTAGCACTATTGGTACTATTAGCTACTAGTCACTATTGATACTCGTACCTACTAGTGACTATTGCTACTCGTACCTACTAGTGACTATTGCTACTCGTACCTACTAGTGACTATTGCTACTAGTAGCAAGGCAATATTATTGAATACTAATTTAGGGGGATTATGGATAATCGATGATAAAAATAGTGGAAAGGCTCTAAATCGTGTTTAGTACTATTGCTACTAGTAACTATTGCTAATAGTAGCTACTATTAGCAGTGTGATTAGTAACTTTGGTTCAACATGTGAAGTCATAGAAGTTGAAAAAAACGTGTTATTAGTCTCAAAATGGTGAAAATGTCATAGCAGAAACTACCTTTTTGTAATTAAATAGCTACTAGTAGTGAAAATTCGAAATTATAAATTTTGTAACTATGAAGATAAAAAAAGTACACGCATCAAGCTTCATTTTTGTATAAAACATTTTGTTGTAAACACAAAAATAAGGTTGCTATGACATTTTATATTTTGAAAACTTTAAACGCGTTTTTTTTCTACATTTTATTTTATGGCGAATGTACCTTCTCCTCGCATAGGCCTCATATATATATATATATATATATTGTAAGCCTGAAGTTTCTGATGCATAAGTCAATACTGATAGGACCATCGAATTGAATCATTTTTTTTAAAGAAAGTGGCATATTACATTTCATAATCTCATTTTTTTTTATTTACCAAAAGCTCTCAATCCCGTGTGTTATTTATCTATATATATATATATATATATACACACACACATATATATATATATATATATATAAACCCACACATATATTACATACTTTATTTCTGCGTATTTTCACTTCAAGATGGTAACGTAGGAAGAATATATACATTATTGAATCTCAACGTTTATTAGAAAGTTTTTAAAGGTGAGGTTGTTAGTCCCATGTCTTGAATCCAGATCCTACAGCTAGGCGATCTTATCCACTAAAGTCTGGGACTGAAATCTGTCCCTTAAAACGGTGGCCGAGTACTACACCACTTGGCTAGGGCACTCACTGACCAATAACTGCTCACAAGGATACCAAGACCATTTTAAGGGTAATCTAACAAACTAGAGCCGGGTTTTGAACTCTCTACAGTGGATGTGACTTGTTCTAAAACATACAAACAAACTAGCATAAGATTCTTGATGTCTAGACCCATCTTGGCACCTGTCACCGAAGTAATATCGGTCTGTTTACAGAAGCGTATCATTATTATTATTATTATTATTATTATTATTATCATAAAAATAATAATAATTATTATTATTATTTGCTAAGCTATATCCCTAGTTGGAAAAGCAGGATGCAATAAGCTCAAGGGCTCCAATAGCCTAGTGAGGAAAGGAAACAAGGAAAAATAAAATAATTCAAGAACAGCAACAACACCGAAACAAATATTTCCTATAAAAACTTTAACAAAACAAGAGGAAGAAAAATTAGATAGAATAGTGTGCCCAAGTGTACCCCCAAGCAAGAGAACTTGACTAAGAAAATGTATCTTTAATTAGAAAGAATTGTAGCTAAATTGTTTCACACTACTCTTAGTAATAGTTTTTACCAAACTATTCCTACACTGGTCGGCAAACTAACTGCCTTTCATTGTTCTTATACCCAACTTTTAAAAAAAAAAATACTCATTTTGTCTTTCCCTCGCTTTTCACCACACACTTTTTTATTGTACACATCTAAAAGTCGTAAATGAATCACCATTTCAACACTTATCTGGACGATTTCACCAAAAGAAAAAAAAAAATACTCTGCTCCACTTTCGCTTTTTTTCCCTTTATCATAATGAAATTGTCGATCCCCCTTACCAGCAATCCATTTATCAAAGATCCCTTCATTCCTCTCTCCGTTCATTCCTCTCCCCTTTCAACGACATTTTCATCCCCTGGGGGTACAGAGCGTCTCCTTCCCCAGGGTGAGGAGGGGAACACCCTTCTAAATAGTTACGTCAGAGTCTTCTCCATTTATTTATAACTGACTACCTCTTTGGCGCTCTCCACCCTCCCCTACTGCTGCTGCTAACGGTCTCTCTCTCTCTCTCTCTCTCTCTCTCTCTCTCTCTCTCATGTGCTTGATTACCGTATTAACCATCACATATTTTCCTTTATGGTCTTTTTACTGTTATTTATTTGGCACTGCAAGGGATATTGATTCATAAATTTTCGTGTTTACAAGCATTAAAGGCCGAAAATATTTAAAATAGTCCCACAAGAATTCTTGATGTCTAACTTTTTTGACGATCACGTGTTCTGAATTTAATTTTTTTTCTGCTTTTCCTATTTTTTTCCTTGAAGTGTTCCATTTATTCGGTCTTGGCTTTCAAAGACGCGTCATCTTCCACGTGGTTATATACGTAGCGTAGGAGAACAATATCAACAAAGTTGTTTGCTTCGTTAGCATTTATTTTTTTTTGTATTATGAGAATGCAACTATATTTAAATGACTAATATCTATTGCACAATTCCTCACTTAATTCAATAGAATAATCCAAAACTATACTAAAACATTGATACGAAACTAAATCAACATACAAAAGTTTACTCTTTGTTACATAAAACAATATTAGAGTTCTCTTGCTTGAGGTTACACTCGGGCACGCTATTCTATCTTATTTCTCTTCCTCTTGTTTTGTTAGTTTTTAGATTTTGTATAGGAAATATTTATTTTAATGTTACTGTTCCTAAAATATTTTATTATTTCCTTATTTCCTTTCCTCGCTGGGGCCCCTGGGCTTATAGCATCCTGCTTTTCCAACTTAGCGTTGTAGCTTAGCAAGTAATAATAATAATAAAATAGCATATCCTGCCATTTACTTTGCGTATATAACACATCCTCAGACAACACAAATACCTTGTGATCAGTACAGTGGCACTATTGTGCACATCTTATCTTTAGCTTTATGCCACGGGCGACCGACAAATGAGCGGCGAATCAGTAGTGAGAGTATTCTGAAAGAGCGACAAAATATACTATTAAAAGAGCGGACGACCTGACTGCCTCATTATCCTCCCACCTCCCACCCCTACCCCCTACTTCGTTCCGGGGTCAGCCAGTTAACCTTGTCGGTGACCTCCATACAACTGGTCAGTGTGTCTGGTGATTCCACCCAGTACAGTCAAGTCGTGCCAACATGGAGTTCACCATTACAGAAACTAACAAGGGAAAGAAATGCATAATCTATGAAGGTTACAAGTTTAGAGTCGACACAACATTAAGTGATGGAAGTTTTTCATGGCGGTGCACAAATGGGAAGTGTAAAGCTCGAGTGAAAACAGACTGTGAAATAGGTAGCATTGTCCCTGTGCAGTTGCAGCACAATCATGAAAATGATGAGAGAAAGCTTGAACGACAACAACTACGTACTGCAGTGAAAAGAAAAGCAAGTGATGACATGATAGCAAGGCCGGCAAAAATAATTAGGACAGAACTTTGTAAAGTTACGGAAAACAATCTGCAGTCTGGTGATCTGAAATGTCTGGCACAATCAATATACCGTGAAAGAAGGAAGCAATATTCTGTTTTACCTAAAAATCGTGAGGACGTTCATCAAGCGCTTGAATCCATGAATACCACCACCAGCAAAGGTGAGCAGGGGGCAACAGGTATTTACATCTGGCTAACGGAAGAGGTAATTAAGACGCTCATCTGTTGTAAAATGTAGCCGCTCTTTTAATAGTAAATCTGTCGCTCTTTCGAGAAAATGTTGCCGCTCTTTTAACATATAGTTTTGCTCTTTTGTGAAACTCCGTATGCCACTTATATGCTGGTTCCATAGGTTGCCATATTCGTTCTTTTCGAGAAATTAAACTTCTAGTCATTTGAGGTTTCCTGATTGGGGAGTCTTAATTTTTTTCTGATAATTAGTACCAAGTATACAGTAGTTATGTATTTGTTAGTAAATTTTCTTTAATATTCATTCGTGTTGTTTACTTTAGCAGTTTTGATATACCAATACAAACACACGTGTGTGTGTATATATATATATATATATATATGTATGTATATATATATATATATATATGTATGTATATATATATATATATATGTATATATATATATATATATATATGTATATATATATGTGTGTGTGTGTGTGTATAAATTGAAAAGGAAACTATAAGAGAGATTACTCTTAAGTGACATATGTGGATGAGATCATGGTGAGGAGTAGATGGTTTGGGCATGTTCTTCGTACTCCCGGAAATCGGCTAAATATTACAGATAATTTCCAAAATGAAATGTGCTACACATTCCGCATAATTCCATGGTGTAGGTATATTATCTAGTGCTTAATCCAAACATCCAATGATCCAGTACTTTTTATTGAAACTATTCCCCTTGAACCTTCTAGTGCAGCAGATATGTCTAACTAGTGTGTTATGTATTTTTCTTATAGTATTGAAGCATCTATATATAACACACTTGTTAGGCATATTTATTATTATTATTATTACTATCATTATTATCATCATCATCGTCATTAGTATTATCATTATTACTAGATAAGCTACAACCTTAGTTGAAAAATCAAGATGCTTTAAGGCCAAGGGCTCTAACAAGGAAAAATAGCACAGTGAGGAAAGGAAATTGCGAAACAAATAAACGATATGAAATGTAAGGAAAAAAATAAGATTATCCGGAAAACTATAAAAAGGCTTACGTCAGCCTGTTCAACATAAAGACATTTGCTGTAATTTGAACTTTTGAAGTTCTACCGATTCAATTGCTCGATTAGGAAGATCATTCCACGGCTTGGTCACAGTTGGAATAAAGATTTCTAGATACTGTGTAGCATTGAGCCTCATGATGGAGAAGGCTTAACTATTAGAATTAACTGCTGGATCCAACTTAAGCTACTATTCTATCTTATTTACATTCCTCTTGTTTTGTTAAAGTTTTTATAGTATACATAAGAAATGTTTATTTTAATGTTACTGTTCCTGAAAAAAATTATTTTTCCTTGTTTCCTTTCCTCACTAGGCTATTTTCCCTGTTGGAGCCCCTGGGCTTAAAGCATCTTGCTTTTCCAACTAAGGTTGTAGCTTATCTAGTAATAATGATAATAATAATAATTACGCACAGGTGACATACCGACGCTCAGTGAATCTTACAGAAAACAAGCTGTAAAGAGAAACTTGAGATCGCGATTGCTTGGAACTTATACTCCCCCAGAGACAACGATGGCTGAAGGATGATGCCGCTCCGTCTTTTATATAACTCAAGGTCATTGTTACAGTATAATAAAATCCTGAATAACTAATTCTTGTTGTGTGTTTAAAAGTCGCTCAGGAATGGTAGAGGCAAGGGATAGTGACAGTGCCCTAAAGACTGACAGTATATATATATATATATATATATATTAATAGATAGATATATAATATATGTGTTTCTATATATGTGTATATATATATAGATATATATAGATATATTATATATATATAAATATATATATATATATATATATATGTATATATATATATATATATATATGTATGTATATATATATGTGTGTGTGATCAGCAACAAAGCCCCCTCTCCACCCAAGGAAGGGCAAAGGGATGCCAGGAATTGGCTCCTGCTAATGACAGAAGGTAGACCCTTAGACCCCCCCCCCCCCCCGCCCCCTATCCTTATCTCATTACAAGTAGTGTCAATACTCTTCCTGGAGGAAAGACACCGTATTACTTGCATTTATATTCACATCGCATATTTAGATCGCTATTAGTAATAGTACTGTATCTATACCAGTATATGCTAGATAATTTGGCTCAATATTATCTCCATCAACAACCTCTAATTTCCCAGTATTGTGTTTGTTTTTGCTTTTGTTATTATTGTAATCGTGTCATTATTACCTTTATTATTGTTATTACTTCATGATTATCATTATTGTCGTTTCGTTATTGCAATTACTATTACTCATTATTATTATTATTATTATTATTATTATTATTATTATTATTTCAGGGTTGCCATTATTATTATTTCATGGTTAAAATTATTATTGTTGTTATCATTTCATGGTCAACTATTATTATTATTAAACCGTAACCGATTATTATTATTATTATTATTATTATTGAACCGTAACCTATAGACATTTGTTGCCATATCACGTTCTAGATGTACTAGAAACGGCGTTTTCTTGGGTATAAGCGAATTTTTATGTAGTTGAGATAAAAATCGAACTCAAGGTCATTATTGACGACTGAGATCAAGCCGTAATACATCTTTGGACGTTACTGAGTTGAAAAGATTTATCCCAAATATAGAAATTAGAAGAATTTATATTTTGTTCACAATGAGGATATGCTTGAAGCCATAACAAACACCAGAGAGATTATTTGCAAAGCTTTGTCAAATGAGATAAAAACAGAATGTGCAATGCTAATGCTGTCTCAATAAAATGCACTATTGTTCAAAGCTTTGTCAAATAATGCAAGAGAATGTTCAAAGCTTTGTCAAATAATGCAAGAGAATGTTCAAAGCTTTCTAAAATAAAATGCAATAGTGTTCAAAGCTTTGTCAAATAAAATGCAAGAGAATGTTCAAAGCTTTGTCAAAGATTGCACTACAGAATGTTCAAAGCTTTGTCAAATAGAATGGAACCATGTTTAAAGCTTTGTCAAAAAACAAAAATGCAACAGAATGTTCAAGGCTTCGTCAAGTAAAATGCATCGCAGAGAGAATGAACAAAGCTTTTTCAAATAAAATGAATCACAGCGAAAATGTTCAAAGCTTCTGTCAAATTTGCAAACGTTACTAGGGAAAGTTTAGAACAAATTTTAACAAGTGTTCATTGCCTGAAGAACATGGACTCAGTTGAGGCGGTGGTCTCATGGTGAAAAGTAAACCCAGCGTTCGTATCAGGGTCAATACAATCAGTGAGCGTCTGTTGGTGTTGGTACTTGGACGTTGGCGTTCTCTCGGTGGAGCTTAAACCTAAGCCCCGCCCCTTTGTGCAACGTCATCGTAGTAACTTCCAGCGAGACTGCCGCCTGCCGCCATCTCGTTGTCTCGAGCTACACCTTCCAGCTTTCATACATACCTTTTTCATGAAAGATGCCTGGTTATTGTGCTGTCTTCGGTTGCTCTAACCTCAGAAGAAAAACAAAACCTAAAGGAATAAGATATTTCAGGTTTCCTCGAGACAAAACTCTACGGAAAGTCTGGGTCCTCTGCTGCAGGCGTAAAGACAAAATTAATTTTCAACATGCCAGTATTTGTTCTATTCATTTTGATCAATATGATTATCGAGATGATGTAAGGTCGCAGATACTTGGAGTTGCTCCTAAATTTTTGAAGAGTACAGCTGTGCCATCAATCAATCTTCCTGAATGTAAGTATATGGTAAATTTCTGCAGTTCATTATCTCCGCCAGGGAGGTTATATTTTCGAGTCGGTTTATTTATTTATTTATGTTAGTCTGCGGACAGGATTACGTCAAAACTGTTCAAAGGATTTTGAGTTTTAATGATTACGTCCAAACATATTGACGGTTTTTGGCGAAATTTACACCACAAATAATTTTTAGGCCATGAGCCATTCTATTCAACTTTTTTTTCTTTTATTGCTCTTGCCTTCTATTTCTTTTGTGCTCTAAAACCAAATTATTCTGTTTCTGTTAATCTTCTTGTTCTCAATATAGCTGGATGGCAGTGGGATCTTACTAAAATGTTATATTCTCAAAGTTTTAGTTATTTGGATCAAGATAGCAGAAGCTATAATATATATATATATATATATATATTAGTGCATATTTATAAGATATATACAGGTAGTAGGTTGGCTAAGGCACCAGCCACCCGTTGAGTAAGGTTAGAAGAGACTCTTTAGCTATGGTAAGCAGTTCTTCCAGGAGAAGGGCACTCCAAAATCAAACCATTGTTCTCTAGGCTTGGGTAGTAGCATAGCCTCAGACCATGGCCTTCCCCTGTCTTGGATTAGAGTTCTCTTGCTTGAGGGTACACTGGGGCACGCTATTCTATCTTGCTTCTCTTCCTCTTGATTTTATGAAGTTTTTATAGTTTATATATATATATATATATATATATATAATAATTTGAAATTGTTAATGATCTAAAAATATTTTATTTTGATTGTTAATTTTTCTCTTGTAGTTTGTTTGTTTCCTTTTCCCACTGGGCTATTTTTCCCTGTAGGAGCCTATGGGCTTATAGCATCATGCTTTTCCAACAAGCGTTGTAGCTTAGCTAGTAGCTATAACACTATCCTACACAGACCAAGACATTCCCATCTCTCTCTCTCTCTCTCTCTCTCCAGTTCATCAGCAGCATTCCTGGGGCGCTATCTCTCTCTCTCTCTCTCTCTCTCTCTCTCTCTCCAGTTCATCAGCAGCATTCGTGGGGCTCTCTCTCTCTCTCCAGTTCATCAGCAGCATTCGTGGGTCTCTCTCTCTCTCTCTCTCTCTCTCTCTCTCTCTCCAGTTCATCAGCAGCATTCGTGGGGCTCTCTCTCTCTCTCTCTCTCTCTCTCTCTCCAGTTCATCAGCAGCATTCGTGGGGCTCTCTCTCTCTCTCTCTCTCTCTCTCTCTCCAGTTCATCAGCAGCATTCGTGGGGCGCTCTCTCTCTCTCTCTCTCTCTCTCTCTCCAGTTCATCAGCAGCATTCGTGGGGCGCTCTCTCTCTCTCTCTCTCTCTCTCTCTCTCTCTCTCCAGTTCATCAGCAGCATTCGTGGGGCGCTATCTCTCTCTCTCTCTCTCTCTCTCTCTCTCTCTCTATTCGTGTGGCCATGTGCACAAGCATCATCTGGTCCATCGTTCAGAGAATAATTATCTGGTTGAGAAGGTCAAGAATTATAATACACACATACACACACACACACACTGATGAAGCTGTTATGAATGGTGTGTGAATGCAAGCCTCCCTCTGAAATGAATATCATGACAAGACTCATTTGCTATTTGAATAAGGGAACAGAATGGAACTGACGGGAAATATTACCAATGGGCCTCAAAATCATGTAGATGGTGAATGCAAAACGTTTTCAAACCCTTTTGATAATTACAGAAACCCATTGTTATGCAAATGTACCTCTCCGACAAGGTTTCACTTAGATGCTTGGGATTTTAACGAAGGTTTTATCTCTCGTGTAGCTTGAGAAGAGATAGACTTTATTGTAAATGTAGTATAGTATTTTGTTTTTCAAATTATGTGCAAAAATTGTAAGTATAATGTACACACCGTATTGATATTGATACTATGTATATAGTTATATATTTTAGAATATAAAATCGGTGAGTATTGAAGATATGAATAGATATATCTTTTTTATTAAAAATCTAAAATGTGGACCCACGAGCGTGCTTGCAATCGGCTGATCTGTTTCCGATATCGGAGTCAAAACTGTAATTAATAATTTATTACCTTTACAGACAAAAATATATTGGCTTCTGGGTTTGGAGTTTGGTGGCAATATGCCCCGAATTTAACTATAATCCTTTTATTGTTGGGATATTTTTAAAATCTTTTATTATAAGTTTATACTTTGCTTTACACATTTATTACAAGTCTAAATCTCGTATTTAGGAAACTAGGAACGACCCAGACTAGGAATTCAAAGTAATATCCAGCTGATTGGTTATTATTATTATTATTATTATTATTATTATTATTATTATTATTATTATTATTATTATTATTATTACTTGCTAAGCTACAACCCTAGTTGGAAAAGCAGAATGCTATAAGACCAGGGGCTCCAACAGGGAAAATAGCCCAGTGAGGAAAGGAAACTAGGAAAAATAAAATACTTAAAGACCAGTAACACTAAAGAAATATCTCCAATATAAACTATGAAAACTTTAACAAAACAAGAGGAAGAGAATTAGGATTGAATAGTGTGCCGGAGTGTATCCTCAAGCAAGAGAACTCTAATATGTACACAAACTTAGTCATGTTGATATTACGTCAAATCATCGAAGACGAAAGATTTATAAATTTGAAAGACGTTAATTAATATGTTAATCAGGAGGCAAGGCGTTGAAGGGAGGTTAGATGTAAAAGAACCATAGGAAAAATGAAAAAATAGGAAATATAAGATTAAGTCGTGACTATTTTCGTGATACTTCTTCAGAGGACTGATCTGTTGCCATATTTTTTTGTTGCTCCAGTTTATCCCCTTTCCGGGAAATTGGTAGAAACCTTGTTGATGTGGCCGTATTTCCCGGTACCCAAAGCCACAATAGATGAAAGACTTATAAGATTAATGCGAAATATGGTACCACTGACAGCCATAGACAAGTTTTGTGTGTGTGTGTGAATGTACTTGTATTATGATCCACTGCAAACTAGTTATTAACCCAAAAAGGTATAACTAGTATTCTTGAAGTTTTATTCCAGCTGTGACCAAGTTGTGGAATGATTCTAATCTGGTAGTTGACATCGGTAGAACTTCAAAAGTTCCGAATTACAGCAACTTTTTTTTGTGTTGAACAGCCTGACATAAGTCTTTTTTTTATAGTTCATGACTATATGAAAAATCTATTTTAATGTTACTTTCCATAAGATATTTTATTTTGATTGTTCATTACTTCTCATATAGGTTACTTATTTCCTTTCCTCACTGTACTATTTTTTCCTGTTTGAGCTCTTGGACTTAGAGCACCCTGCTTTTCCAACTAGGTTTGTACCTTAGCTAGTAATAATGCTGATAATAATAATAATAATAATAATAATAATACTCCGAAAGTATGTGTACTGAACTTATGACAACAGTCAATGCAATGAGTGATGATTTAAAGGAAGAAATTATATAAAACCTTGAAGAAACTAAATTATTGGGAGATTTTGAGTACCTTTAGATAAGAAAATGATAAGGAATCTTATCTATTAGAAGATAAAGTCGACATTCGTTATAAGTGGGATAGAACACCGTCAGTTATAGTGATGTAACGCCCTTGTTTACTCTCTCTCTCTCTCTCTCTCTCTCTCTCTCTCTCTCTCTCTGTAACGCCCTTGTTTTCTCTCTCTCTCTCTCTCTCTCTCTCTCTCTCTCAAGTATACAAGCCTATATACGCATGTATTATTTTGCCATTTAATCATCACCCTGGCATCCAGCTGTCCAACTTCTTTAACTTTGTTGTCATGTTCGTATCTCGAAATTACTTTATATTAGTACTGAACAGTTTTAAAATTTGCTGCTTTTAGTCGTTAGTAATGTAACAGATCTTTAAAGGTGCCATTGTTGCATGAATATGAATCTGACACGTAAAATGTCTTTTTTTCTCTATTGGAAAGACTCCTGAAATTATATTGCTATGCAATTATATCCAACATAATACTTACTTATAGGATTTTATCTAAAGACCCCCTGAAGTTATATTAGTTAATGTAATTATATCCAATAGAATAAGATTTACTTATTGGATTATACATAAAGACCTCTAATTTATATTGCTTAATGTAATTTATCCAAAATAATAAGAATTACTTATTGGATTATATCTAAAGACCCCGGAAGTTATATTAGTTAATGTCATTATATCCAATAGAATAAGATTTATTTATTGGATTATATATATAAAGACCCCTAATTTATATTGCTTTATGTAATTTATCCAAAATGATAAGAATTACTTATTGGATTATATCTAAAGACCCCGGAAATTATATTAGTTAATGTAATTATATCCAAAAATAATAAGGTTTATTGGATTATATATAAAGGCCCCTAAGTTATGTTGCTTAATGTAATTATATCCAAAATTATACTTACTTATAGGATTTTATCTAAAGAGCCTTCAAGTTATATTGCCTAATGTAATTATATCCGAAATGATAATTATTACTTATTCATTCTAATCTAAAGACCCCTGAAGTTATATTGCTTAATGTAATTATATCCAAAATGATAAGAATTACTTATTAGATTTTATCTTCAGACTCCTGAAGTTATATTGCTTAATATAATTATATCTAAAATGATAATAATTACTTATTGGATTTTATCTAAAGATACCTGAATTCATATTGCTTAATGTAATTGTATTAAAAAAATAATAATGACTACTCAATGGATTTTATCCAAAGATCCGTGAATTTTTATTGCATAATGTAATTATATCCAAAATAATAACTATTACTTATTGGATTTTATCTAAAGATTCCTGAAGTTATATTGTTTAATGTAATTTTATCCAAAATGATAATTATTGGATTTTATCTAAAGATCCCTGAAGTTATATTGCTTAATGTAATTATATTTAAAATAAGAAATACTTAGTGAATTTTATCTAAAGGTCCCTGAAGTTATATTGCTTAATGTAATTATATTTAAAATAAGAAACACTTATTGAATTTTATCTAAAGATCCTGAAGTTATATTGCTCAATGTGATTATACCTAAAATGATAATAATTGCTCGATTGATTTTATCTAAAGATCCCGGAATCGATATTGCTTAATGTGATTATATCTAAAATAGTATTAAGAATTATTATTTGATTTCATCTATCTTTCCTGTTAATGTGGGATTTGTTGATGGCATATAGCATATTATTTTATTGGCTGGAATCTTCTTAAATTTTTTTCCGTGTTAATGTAATATTCAAGTTAATCGTTAACTTAATACTTTGAAGTTGCAAACAGTAGCGTAAACAACACGCAAGATCTGGACGCGAAAAAATATGCAATAATCTCAGTGTTCTAGATAGGATTTCTTATGATTTCTGATTTTATTTTTTAACAAAAATATGCAACGATCTCAGTGTTCTGAATAGGATTTCTTATGATTTCTGATTTTATTTTTTAACAAAAATATGCAATGATCTCAGTGTTCTAAATAGGATTTCTTCTGATTTCTGATTTTATTTTTTAAAAAAAATATGCAACGATCTCAGTGTTCTAAATAGGATTTCTTGTGATTTCTGATTTTATTTTTTAACAAAAATATGCAACGATCTCAGTGTTCTAAATAGGATTTCTTGTGATTTCTGATTTTACTTTTTAACAACCCAAAGATTAAGAATTGTCGTGTTTAAGAGCTCATTTTATGTTTGATATTATATGGCTTTCGCTGGTGCTTACAGATATTCTATTGCATCCGTTTTTTGAAGATCCTACCGTGATGATCGTTATCTCTCCTATATAATAAAGAGAAATTGCTTGTATACATTTATATATATATATATATATATGTATGTATATAGATATATAGATTTATAGATTTATATATATATATATATATATATTATATATAGATATATATGGTATATATATATATATACAGTATATATATGAATATATATACAGCATATGTATATATATATATATATTGTATGTATATATATATATATATATTGTATGTATATATATATATATATATATTGTATGTATATATATATATAATATACACATACATACATACATATATTTACATATAGATAATGTCTATTTCTTTCCGGTCACCCCCATCTTCATTGCAAGATGTATATCTACTCGGTCTCCCGTCAATCAGATAAAGGGATAGAGTAATCATACTTAGGTGAGAAGGGTTGTAGTTAGGAAAGGGGGAGAAGGTGGGAAGGGTTGAATCTATGTGCATGCATATCTCTTTAAACATTTAGCCATCATTTTGACGGGTGGTGTACACTAGTTATGTAATGATAGTAATGATATTGCTTTTGATGATGTTAGTGAGAAGTTAAAAACCAGTTTCTTTCGTAATGCCTTTAAAACAGATTTTGGATTTTCATATTAACTTGTGTTAGGAGGAACAAAGAAATTTCGAAGTTTTTATAGTATAGACCTCTTCAAGGTATGAAAGTCATACGATTCAGAAATACGTTTAAAAGTAAGTCATAACATTCAGAAATACGTTTGAAGGGAAATCATACTATTCATAAATACTTTTAAACGGAAATCATATCATTCATAAATACGTTTAAACGGAAATCACACCATTCAGAAATACGTTTAAACGAAAGTCATACCGTTTAGAAATACATTTAAACGAATGTCATACCGTTTAGAAATACGTTTAAACGAAAATCATATCATTTAGAAATACGTTTAAACGAAAGTCATACCATTCAGAAATACGTTTAAACGAAAGTCATACCATTCAGAAATACGTTTAAACGAAAGTCATACCATTCAGAAATACGTTTAAACGAAAGTCATGCCATTTAGAAATCCGTTTAAACGAAAGTCATACCATTCAGAAATCCGTTTAAACGAAAGTCATACCATTTAGAAATACGTTTAAACGAAAGCCATTATACTTGTTTATTTTGGTAGCTACAGTGACTTCCTGCTCCCGTATTTTGGCCACACTTAACGCCACAACCCATGAATACAGAAGAGAATTAAATGAAGAAATTTTACTTGTTTGTTGGGATTCGAACCTATGCCTATTTAGGTACCACCAATTGAGGGTAGTTATGATTGCAGATTTCATTGATGCTGATATATATATATATATATATATGTATATATATATATATGTATATATATATATATATATATATAAGCAGGAAAACCACAGAGAAAATAAAAATATGAAATATAAGATTAAGTCCTGACTAGTTTCGTGATGTTTCTTCAGAGAACAGATCTGTCCTCTGAAGAAGTATCACGAAATTAGTCAGGACTTAATCTTATATTTCATATTTTTACTTTCCCTGTGGTTCTTCTGCATCTGAGCATCACGTTTCCCTGTGATTTTTACGCACACGCACACACACACACACACACACATATATATATATATATATATACATATATATATACAGCATATTAAGTGTATTAGGTGATGTAATTGTTTATACAATATATATCATACACACAGTGTGTATATCTACACATATATATAATATATATATATATATATATATATAATTGTATGTGTGTGCATCTGATCTCCATCCGTTTAATAGCATTTTCTCTATATTCCCGCATAAAAGAACTGACATACTTTGATAAGAGATAAAAACAAAAATTCAAATCAGCGTTGCTTTCGTTCTTTCGAAAGCTCACAGTGACAATCTCTTCCAATGGGTGATTCGAACTTTGAATTTAAAATATGAGACTCCAGCTTAACTTATCAAACTCAAATTAGAGAACTTTCTCTGAAAGTTGATAGACAGACTTTAAAGCAAGCCTGAATTCTATCTTATTTCTCTTTTGGTTTTTTTTTTTATTTTCTAAATTTTTTTTTTATATTTTATATGTGAAAGATCTATTTTAACTCTGTTACTGTTCTTAGAATATTTTAATTGTTCATTAATTCTCTTGTAGTTGTATTTATTTCCTTGTTTCCTTTATTCGCTGGGCTTTTTGGCTTATTGCTTTTCCAATTAGGGTTGTAGCCTAGCTAGTAATAATAATAATTAAAGTCTCGCGGAACAGAGGATGAATGTACATTTATCAAATCTCGATCGCAAATAGAGGTAAAAACATTGAACAAGCAAACATTTCTTACACCTGAACTGGCTACATCACGTGCCCAACTGAGTCACCACAGGTAACGAAGCTCTCAGCGTTGCCGTGGTAACGCACGTAGTTACCGATTACTGTTTTATGTGTTGGGTGCGGCGTTGCCACATCGTTCTTCATCTATTTCCGTATGCTATAAAAGAGACGAAAGAGTGGCATCTATCGCGGTTGGACCATTGAATGTTTAAGGACTGAAAAAAATAGTAGTAGATGGATAGAGATTATTTGACGGCAGCGAGAGACTGAGATCACTGCCGATAAATGTGTGGGAGCACTCGATGTAAGTTGAAGATCATTTGGCGCGTGTTCCCTCTTGTGAGGTTCTTGGAAGAAAGACCCCCCTTCGGTTGGGTCAGCTTTAAGAGGATGCTCTATGGAAGGACGTCTCCGGGGACGGCGAGAGGAGGAAATAACATTAAGAGCAGAGAGAGAGAGAGAGAGAGAGAGAGAGAGAGAGAGAGAGAGAGAATTCTGACGGCAGTTATTCTGCCCTTTACATTAGAGTGACGATTTCATCATTTCAGAAAATATATGACCTTCGTTAATTTATTTCGTGGAATAACCTGCTTGCAGGTTATTATTGCCACTGGAATTAATATTACTGTATATACAGCACAACACGTTTCACCTATTATCCAGTTATGTTTATTATATATATATATATATATATATGTGTGTGTGTATATATATATATATGTGTGTGTGTATATATATATATATATATTTATATACATATATATATATATAAATATATATATATATACATATATACACACACACATATATATATATATATATATATATATATTTGCACTTTTAAATGTTGAGGTTTATTTTCCCTCACGTTGTTTATCAACTGACGTGTTAAGTATACCAAGATCGAGAGAATACAAGGTCTACTCAACTGCTAACCAGTAACTAGGTCTTTTGCGCAGCGACGTCACCTGAAGTGTCTGGCCAAGGGTTCGTTGAAATTCCGGCTTCAGTCCGCGTGTGTCAACAGCTCGAGTGCCGAACGTGTCTCCGTTTTCTTTTATGATAATTATGCATAACTAAAATAATTATGCCGTCCCATTGTGCAGTGTCTGGATGCAGAAAATCACACGTAAAAGGGTCTGAAATAACTTACCATAGATTTCCAAAGGATGAATATGTGAGAAATAAGTGGACAAGGTTTTGCAAACGAACAGAAAGATTTAATCCAGCCAGTTCTTACATATGCAGTCGACACTTTGAAGCAATTGCATATCAGCGAAATTTGAAGTACGAGTTACTTGGCATTCCCGTTCCTACATCCCAAAAGAAATTAAAACCTGAAGCAGTGCCAACAATCTACTATGGTAAGTACATCTCGTAAACCATTGCCATTAGGTCATGATTTTCCTTGTTATCTGTATATTGTTTTATTATGCCATACCTTTCCTGCATTTTTTATTACCACACGTGGCACATTAACTTATATCATTGAAATGAGAAAATGTGATGTCAGTATAGTGAGAAGTATATATTTTTTGCAGCATCCTCTATCTCTACTGAAGGTGGAGAGCAGGTTGTGATCTCTGATGCAAGTCAGCCAACTCACACCAGGTCTTCCAATAGCAGAGGTTAGTATGCCAGATTTATCTGTGCAATGAAAAAATATGTGATTCAAAGTCAGTGACGAAAAGCAATCTCGTAATGCTAGGGGCTTTCCCTATACATACTATTGCAAAATTGTAAGCAGTTATTTTTTTATGCAGCATCCCTCGTCTCGACTGCAGGTGGAGAGCAGATTGTGATATCTAAGCCATGGCTATCAATGCACGACATTTTTAATGCTAAAGGTAAGCCGTACAATTCACCACAGTACCAGTGCTACTAGAATAAATTTCCCTTAATATACTTAATTATACTTTTCAAACAAATGTCCTCATTTTTTTCTTGAAGCTTCTTCAGATCCCAAGAAATGTCCTATACCTGTTTACATGCAACTCCTCATGCCCCACCTATAATCTTTCCCTTCTCACTTTTCTCTCTCATCGCACCCTTCCCCCCATTTCTTCATCCCCAGTAAAGGCTTAGAATAGGAAATTAACTGTTAAAATCTGTTCAGAACACCCAGAAGATAGCAGTAGAAGAGATCCTACACTTGAAGAGGAAGGCATCATCCTGAGAAAAAGGAAGTTTTTGGATACTTGTGAGATGACACACACTGTTTTCTTGCATGACACCATACATGATTTAAAGTGGCAGCTTGCTCTTGTTCGTATGGAAAGGGATAAACTTCTAATTGAAAACAGAAAATATCAGAACTTATCACCATTCTTCAAGGTACCATTAAAAGTGATATTGCCACTGTTACATCTGATATAAAAGAGAAATTAAGAGCTCACTTTTCAGATACTCAAATTAAATCACTACTGGAAGGCAAACGCAATGTAGCAAAGTGGAGCGATGAAGATCAAAGTCAAGGTGTCAATCTAAGTAGTTTGAGCACTAATGCTTATTGTTATCTACGAAACAAAAACATAATCCCTTTGCCATCAATAGCCACTATTAATTGGTGGGTAGGTAAACTTAATGTTGAACCTGGTCCATTAACATCAATAGTGCACGTTTTAAGACAGGAAGCTGATACTATGTCAGAGTTTGAGAGGCTTTGGGTTTTGTCCTTTGATGAGATAAGTGTATCTCAAGAGTGGTTTTATGATAAAGCTACATATACTGTGTATGGTCCAAAACACTAAGTTCAGTGTGTTATGATCAGGGGTTTAAATCAGCAACTGGAAAAAGCTTGTCTACTATAACTTTGATACCGATATGTCAAAAGCTCTATTATTTGATCATAGAGTTAAGTTAGAAGACGCTGGAATGATAACAGTAGCAATGGTTAATGATCTAGGTCCTACCAATGTTAAACTGTGGAACAATCTAGGCATTGATATGAATAATACTAGCTTCCAAAATCCAGCCCATCCACATAGGCAAATTTATGCGTTTGCTGATGCTCCTCATTTACTTAAGCTCTTAAGAAACAACTTTTTCGACCATGGTTTCACTCTCAACAGTCCCTTCAGGAACATCACTAATGGCAGTGTTTCAGAGCTTGTGATGAGAAGTGAATCCGATCTAAAGACAGCCCATAAAATATACAAGCACTTAGATGTTAAAGGAGTAAGCAGAATTAATGTAAAATTGACTGCTCAGCTTATGTCAAACATAGTTGCAAAATCTTTGCAGTATTTTGGTCAACAAAATAGAGCAAAGATTGGCAGGACACGAGCAGTTTTATTTCATTAGTTGATTCTTGATCTGATCTATTCAATTCTAGAACACCAAATGACATCAAAAAGCAAAAGCTGCATATGGCATTCATTTGGAGTACCAAAATCAAATTCTTTCAGAAATGCTGACTACAGCCAAAAACATGCAGGTTGGAGAAAAGGGTAGCCTCTATCCATTTCAAAAGGGCATAATTTTATCATGTACCTCTTTAAGTTGCTTATTTGCAATGATAAGTCAGCAATATAATGTTATATATATCGTGACTTACAGGCTTAATCAAGATGGACTTAGAACACTTTTAAAGCTGTATTAGACAAATGGGCATTGTACATCAACATCCATCCCCTGTACACTTTAAGCATAGATTAAGATCTTTCCTTGTGGGCAGAGTCAGCAAGTTATTTGAAGGGCACCATAATGTTCAGTGTGTAAATAATGATGTAAAATAACAGGATCATCCTTTTCTGATGAAAGTCCAGAAAAGCAGTCATCTGGTAATTCAGATTTAAATCTGAACTAATGCTCTATGCTTTTTGCAACACTAAACTTTGAAGACGTGGATGAAGAGGGTGATGGGGATGATATTGCCTCAGAAGAGTCCAAAGACACACTAGAGAACTGTAGTGAGATTGAAGCACTAAGGTATGTTGGGGGTTTCATTGCTAAGAAGTTCCCTCAGTACCCCTTCTTGCCAGTGAGATGATGATATAAAAGGAGACCTGGGTAGATTTCATATGTCAAATAGATAACGGATTAAAGTCACCATCAGAAGATTTTTTTCAAAGCACTGCAGCAAATGGAAAAATTGTTTAATTGTTACCACAGAGACAAATCCTGAAAGGATGAGGTAAACTCCACATCCAAACTGTGCTCAGAAATATGGAAATACGTGAACCTACCGAGTGATGTTATATTGTTTTTATTTAAATGCAGACTGTATTTCGGTTATGAGTTTTAAACAGGAACTTATCGAACTCGCTGAGATAAGTAAAAAAATAAATCATGTAAATTGGTGAAATGAAATAAAATCTGAAATGACTGGCATTTTATTCGATTCGAACCTTGGTATGCAATCTAAATTCCAAAATAATTTTAGTGTTAAAGTTTTTTCTTGATAATCTACAATGTTTATTCTTCAATTAGTAATGTAGTATGTTATAGGGGTATTCAGTAGCTGTAACAAGTGTACACAGCAATGAGAGTTGGACAGTGGCATGTTATTCTTCCGCAGGTAATCCTCATTTCAACGATAATTCATACTATATCCTTTAAGTTTGGCAAATCGTTTTCTTCATAGACATAGATCATTGTTTGCCCTCTTCACAAAGACTAACCTTTAATTTTCCCTATTAAATATGCCAAAAATAAATTACAAGAATATTTTTCCAAAATGGAATCCACATTTTAACGGTTGCAGAACGTGAAATACCTAAGTCTCACAGAAACTGTTGCTTGTACGTTTTTCTCTTTTACCTAAAATTTTCATTTACGATTCACTATTTTCTCTGTGGGCTCCACTTCAGATGACGTCACAACATGCGCATGAGTAGACCTTGTATTCATTCCATCTTAAAGTATACAACCAGAAAACTTTCAATCAATCAATAAATTAAAGTTTACATGAAACAAAGAGCCACCAGCTGCATTTCATGCAATGGCTCGATTTTAAGTATTTTCTTACCTTTAAGCCACCTAACAATGTATACTCCCTTGAAAGCTTTCTGTAAACCATTCGATAAATAAAAGTAACAACTACTTAACGACTAAACCCTCCTCTTGTATCTGGGCTTATGCCTCAGACCGTCGTCGTCTGGTGCAAAGTTTTATGCCGTGACAGGGAGTAAATGTCCATTGGCTCCACGAAGTTTTCTCCGAAAGGAAATGGGGGGCCATTTTTCTTCCTTGGCTCAGAGGTCGGAGCCTTGATAAGGTTTATGGAATAACATAGGCAACTTGCTGGGTGTTGTAGAGAGAGAGAGAGAGAGAGAGAGAGAGAGAGAGAGAGAGATGAGAATGTCTTGGTCTCTGTGTAGAATATTGCCAGTCGGCAAGAATCATTTTGGAACGGCTGACACAAAGGGCCATAGATGGCTGATTTGTTTGGAGCCGTCTTTTGGGCTGACCCGCTGAATGGAGATTTGGGACGTAGTAACATTTATAGTGCTATTGCTTTTGGCCTTCCAGCGAGTTTATTTTTAGGACTTTATGGCCGGCAGATCGGTATTGTATTTGGAACATTGTCATTATTATAAGAATTTTTATTTTTCTGTTTATTGACTTGTCCCGTCTATTCTTTATTCTGATACTCGGGTTTTTTTTTATTATTATTCAAAGGGAAGTAACATGACCATATTTGACGACTGCATAAAATTAGAAAACAATACGTTTTCCACACATACAAAAACATTCATGCACATGCAGACAGTCTTACACACACGTATAAATGTGAGAGAAATTAGTTTAACGAGAAAGGAAGAGGAAAATGAAAAAAATATATTTTTCTTCCAGAGAGATGTTATATTTCCAATATGAGAAAAGGTCATTAATATTGAACCATTTGATGATAAGAGCTCTTGCCAATTAACAGATATATTGGTTGAAAATGTACGTAAAAGTGATAACTTTTCTTAGCGAAAATTTTGAGCATGATAAAAATTAAACTGTATATTTTAATTTTATTTATATTTATTGATATTTATATTTTTGTAACTGAATAATTATGCAAATAATGATTATTTTAAATGTAATTTTATCTCCCTTATATGATAAAGAGCAAGTGTCTGGCTATATATATATATATATATATATATATATATATATATATATATATATATATATATATATATATATATATATATATATACATATATATTTCTTTCCAGCCACGCTCACCTCTCCCCGTCACTCGGGTAGTGGTAGAGGGAGCAGTCATACCCCGGTGACAAGGGAGCGAGTTTGTGCGTTTGCATATGTCTAAATATTTAGCCGTCATAATTGACGGGTTGCATACACTAGTATTAAAATAAATATAAAAAAATCCACACATTATTTAATTAGATACAACGTCACTGGGCGAGATGATTTAAGGTTGACTTTCTGGACTATTCCAGTTTTTGCAGAATAACCATAACCAGTTATGATAATGGATGGCTGTTTTCATTAAAAGTCAGGGAAGGCGCTGGTGCTGGCATTCATGTAACATGGATAAATAATGGAGAACGAGTTATAACTTATGCTATGTACCCCTTTTCTGTGACAAAGTTGTGGAATGATCTTCCTAATCGGGTAGTTGAATCAGTAGAACTTTAAAGTTCATAGCTGCAGCAAATGTTTTTTATTTTGTCCAGGCTGACATGAGTCTTTTTATAGTTAAATATGACATATCTGTTTTGACGCTGCTAATAGTCTACACATGACATAGCTGTTTTGACGTTGTTACTGTTTTTAGAATGATTTATTGTTAACTTATTTATTTCCTTATTTCGTTTCCTCACTGGGCTATTTTTCCCCTATTGGAGCCCTTGGGTTTCTAGCATCTTGTTTTTCCAACTAGGGTTGCATCTTGGCTAATAATAATAATAATAATAATAATACACAAACAGGTGTTTCGGGGATACCTTAAAACGTTGTGAAAGGGTTTGCGTATCGGTATGATCATCAAAGCTGTACTAGTTAGGGCCACCTATAAGAGGTTGGTTTGTTGTGAACGATCAGACGAAAATCTCCCACTATCACCAATCAGACCAGTGGTAGTACGGCCAGCATGTTGATGAAAACTGGCCAAACTCTAGACATGTTTGAGGCCTTTGTCTTGCAGTGGATTAGAAATGGCTGCATTTGTTTGTCTGTTGTAGTATGTAACTTGTGCCATTAATTCAGAGAAGCCTCGAAAGGACGGCTTTAGTTTCTTTCCTAGGGAAGGAACTAAAGGACGGCTTTAGTTTTCTTCCTAGTTCCTTCCTAGGGAAGAAACTAAAGGACGGCTTTAGTTTCCTTCCTAGGGAAGGAACTAAAGGACGGCTTTAGTTTCCTTCCTAGGGAAGAAACTAAAGGACGGCTTTAGTTTCCTTCCTAGGGAAGGAACTAAAGGACGGCTTTAGTTTCCTTCCTAGGGAAGGAACTAAAGGACGGCTTTAGTTTCCTTCCTAGGGAAGGAACTAAAGGACGGCTTTAGTTTCTTTCCTAGGGAAGGAATTAATCAAGAAAAGTAGGACGTTACTGGTACTTTAACCAAATGTGTCAAAGTTAAAGAAAAATACTGTCAAAATCAACTCGAATTGACTTAAAATATAGTGATTATGGAGGCTTATTGCTGATATTATATATATGTGTGACTGAACATCTTATTTCTAGTAGAAAATGCACTGCAAAAGGATTAGGTCATTTTTGACGGGTCGCGTACACCAGTATATAATATCGGGTGTCAAAGGGAGGATATGATGAGTGCGGTTTTGATTCATTGACAAATCTGTGCCTTGATTTTTTTTCTTGAATTTAAACTTTGGTTCATTTTGAACGAAAATGCATTTGATTAGTTATTTATAGAAGTCTGTGCTTAGCTTGTTGATAAAAATGTTCTTTAATTTAATTTTTTAGGTTGTAGGTTGGCTAGGGCACCAACCACCCGTTGAGATACTACCGCGAGAGAGTTATTGGGTCCTTTGACTGACCAGATAGTACTACATTGAATCCCTCTCCCTTGTTACGGCTCTATTTTGTCTTTGCCTACACATACTCCGAATAGTTAGGCCTATTCTTTCCACTTTGTCCTCTACAACTAACAACACTGAGATTACCTAACAATTCTTCTTCGCTCAAGGGGTTAACTACTGCATTGTAATTGTTCATTGGCTACTTTCCTCTTGGTAAAGGTAGAAGAGACTCTAGCAATGGTAAACAGCTCATGTAGGAGAAGGAGACTCCAAAGTCAAACCATTGTTCTCTAGCCTTGGTTAGTGCCATAGCCTCTGAAACGTCATGGTCTTCCACTATCTTGGATTACAGTTCTCTTGCTTGGGGGCCTTCATTTCTCTTCCTCTTGTTTTTTCTTATGCAGTAGTTTGTATATGAAAGATCTAATTTAATGTTACTCTCCTTTGGATATTTTATTTTAATTGTTTATTTCTTCTCTTGTATTTTATTTATTTCCTAGTTTCCTTTCCTCACTGGGCTACTTTTCCATGTGGGACCCCTTGGTCTTGTAGCATCTTTCTTTTCCAACTATGCTTGTAGTTTAGCTAATAATAATAATAATCTGGGTTTTGTTTTGATAAAAGATATACACTAAAGTTACTTGAAATTCAAAAGCTGAAGAATCTTGCAATTTTAATGAAAAAAAAAAAACACATAGAGTCCGTTTTGTCTCCTGTAATTGCTCTTTGCCATTATTATCAGAATTATCAAAACAATAAATAAATTACCTGGTATAAAAATATTAAATCCAGACAGTATAGGGAATATTGATAGTTGAAAGAACAGTCAGGTACGACGTTCGTTCCAATGGTTTGTTCATTCGTTTTATTTTCATTATTTGCCGTTGGTTACGACTCTTGATATAGTTTCTGAAGTTGAAATGCGCGCTGGTGTTTTTTTTTTCGCATGGTTATACAGTATGTTTATAGTATTCTGTTTACTACGTATGCCATTTAATTTATGTCAATAAAGCATGTGTTATATTTAGAGCTGAACATTTTTAGTGATAATAATAGCTATTATTATTATTATTATTATTATTATTATTATTATTATTATTATTATTATTATTATTATTATTATTAACCAAGCAGAAACCCTGGTTGAAATAGCAGAATGCTACAAACCTAATGGGCTCCAACGGGAAACTACTATAGCCTGTTGAGGGAAATATAATAAAAAGAAACTTTATTAATATTTTTGTGTTATTCGTAATATTGTTGTGCTTTCCTTCAAACTTTGCTATTGATTTTCATCCTTTCCCCTTTAGTTTGCTTTCGTCATTTCCAAGAAGTCTTAATGAAGCATCTCCCCTCCCCCCCTCTTTTCCCCCTACCCCTCTCTTAGAGGGAGATGAATTGCAAGACGTCTTTCCTAAGCCCTTTATCACTTAAGTGTTCAAGACTCTGCGAATAGCCAATCAAATTGACGATTCTCAAAAGATCCCACTTCCCTCTTTGGGTCATAGTCTCAAGTATGCATTATACTCACACACACACACACACACACACACACTCACACACACAAACACACACACACAGATATATATATATATATATATATATATATATATATATATATATATATATATATATATATATATATATATATATATATACACACATACACAAAAATAACAACTAATGCAGATGTTTATAGTCCACTGCAGGACAAAGACCTCAAACGTTTGTATTCACGTCTGGGGATTGACTGTTTCCTCACCATCACCACGCTAGCCATTGGGGATTGGTGTTGGTGGGAGACTTTAGTCTGATTGGTCACACCAAACCAACCTAGTGTGGGTGTCCCTAAATAATACAGCTTGGCTGATAATTGTGATACCCAAACTATTTTACTGCGTTAAGGTATTCCCATTCAGAAGGGAGTTAACATTATATATATATATATATATATATATATATATATATATATATATATATACACGTGTGTGTATTTATTTTTCAGTACACTCTTCATATCGCGAACTTTCTAGAAAGACACCTCGTTAAGCAGAAGTATCTTAACCAACAGAGTGGCACAAACCGAACCTCTCTACCCAGTCTGCCTGTAAATTATGTTGTGGACATGACAGGAATCACTCATGCAGTTATTCCGTTCTATGCGTTTCTCTGCTTTTTCTCATCATGTTCGTTGGAAAATGTAAAATGGTTCCCAGATCTCCTAGCCTTACTGTAAGGGCAATAAACTAAAAACTCTCAATCGCTGTGAAGTTGAACGGTCTTCTAAAATCTCTCAATCGCTGTGAAGTTGAACGGTCTTCTAAAATCTCTCAATCGCTGTGAAGTTGAACGGGCTCCTGAAAACTCTCAATCGCTGTGAAGTTGAACGGTCTTCTGAAAACTCTCAATCGCTGTGAAGTTGAACGGTCTTCTGAAAACTCTCAATCGCTGTGAAGTTGAACGGACTTCTAAAAACTCTCAATCGCTGTGAAGTTGAACCGTCTTTATCTTGTTGAGACATTCATGCTTGTGTTATGTAAAGAGATTAGCATAAAAAAGATTGCTTTCTATGATATTAAAGTCTAAATATTAGATTTGTTTAAAAGCTAGTGGAATGTAGAGCCCCCTTGAAAGCCCTAACCAGTCAAGAGAGAATGACAGACATCTGTAGCTATAAATATGAGAGCCATCGATATTCAAGATACAGCATCTCGTCTCTCCAAACATAGGGGAACAGCTGAATTTAATTAAGACCAGTAGTTGCTGGTTGTTGCTTTTATATCACTAGTTTTTCGTAAGATAATGTTGATTTATTAATAAAGTCACATTTTTTAAAGACTGACTTGCTCATAAGCCAAATTTTGAATGGCATTGAAAGTCAGTTTGTTTTGGCGTACATAACCTCCCATTTCAGTACTCTAGCCTCCCATTGTGAAGGCAGCACACTTGGGCCTATAGACTTTTTTTCTTTGACGGACGCCACCGTCTCAAACCCATGGTTTTGGGTTAAGCAAAGAAGTCCAGATGCCTGGAAACAAATTCCTGGACAGTTTACGCGTTCATCAGATATAATTCTGCTTCCTTCAGACGAGATATTTATTTGTATTGGTTTTGCATCATTCCCCCCCCCCCACCTTGAGAACATCCAAGAGTAAAGATTCCCCGTTAAAATGTGATATTTTAGATAATGGGCTCTCTCTCATACGTGTGCCCTTGAACTGTATTGGAACGAATTATATTTTTGCCTGGCCGTACAACTTCGCTCATTCTGGCGATGAATCTATGAATAATCGAGTCATGTATGAGCGTCTACCAGTTGACGAAGAGGTACCTCGTTGTGTCCAAGAAAGTGGACAACGTCGATGAAAGTGCACGTGGATTGGGCACGTTGCTGAACTTGAAGAATTATAATCTTAGACTATGCCACATGCAATTTTTTATCAAGCTTGCATGCAAGTTTTGATATCTCGCCCTTGGTAATGGATGGAAGAATTTCTTACTATTGATATCATCTATGACTTCTGGCGTCAAAGTGTCCGATTTCGTTTGATGGCATGAAGCACCCGGGTGAAAAGGATCTGGATGAAATAATATCATCCAGTGGCTTGCAGAGGGATATGGATGATGCCTGTCATCAGGAAACTGAAGAGGAAATTGCCTTGAAGGTTATTGTAGAGAGAAGATGATCCAAATGATGATGATGATGAAGACGGCAGTACAATGAAGATATCCTCAACTTGTTAGGGGTGCGAGCAGCAATTGTTCCGGTTTTAGCTTGGGCTGATCACTATGTTCAACACGATAGTCTCCAAAGTTTTTATTCGCTCTTGATACATTTTCTTGAAATTATTATTCTGTGCCAGCAGTAACAAGGCAAGGAGGAGATTCATGACTTCTTTAAACTAATTTTATTTTTTTTTTAGTTTATATGAAAGATCTATTTTGATTATGTTTGTGTTCTTAAAATATTTTATATTGTTCATTACTTCTTTTGTAGTTCGTCTATTTCCTGTCCTCTCTGTGCTATTTTTCCCTTTTGGAGCTCTTGGGCTTATAACAACTTGCTTTTCCAACTAGTGTTGTAGTTTAGCTAGTAATAATAATAATAATAATAGAAAAGGGTTAGTGGTAACCTTGAAATGTTGATAATGTGGTCCAACCTGTTTAAAGTATTTGTTATGTATAATTTGCTTCTTAATGTTTAATTGAAAGGAGTAAACAGTTGGAAGCCTTCAAGAATTTTGATCAACGTACTTTATCAGTAGATTGCAAGTCATGTAAGTTATAAGTATACTTATATTCGTAATATATATATATATATATATATATATATATATATATATATATATATATATATATATATATATATATATATATATATATATATATATATATATATATATATATATATATATATATATATATATATATATATATATATATATATATATATATATATATATATATATATATATATATATATATATATATATATAATTTACGAATATAAGTATACTTATAACTTATATATATATATATATATATATATATATATATGTATGTATATATATATATACATATATATATGAGTAATTTAATAAGATTAAGTATAAGTATTTATTTTCTTCAAAAGACACTAGAAGAGGCCTCCTACGTGGCTGAGGACTAAAGCGCAAAGTAGATGATGATGAATGAAGAAGTATAGAATTGAAAGCTCAAGATAGAGACGACTAGCGAAATCTAACAGAGGCCCATTGCGTCAATAGGCGCAGGAGATGATTTATTTTGTAACCCTTCTTTATCATGAGACATTTCTTCCTCGCAATCTGCTATTATTCTTGTTTTTCACTAATGTCATATCATCCCAGTTTATTCTCTCATCCTGTTTTTTAAAAGTATAATTCCTTTTTATGAAGGACTCATAACTTATATGTTATTTCACAAAGAACACCGTCCGCCCATTTTTAATAAAGGAAAATTATTTTAAAAGCAAATGACCTTGGGTAGTCCTCATCTCGCGAAACGCCTAAGAGGCGAAAGCCAAGCGTCCTGGTACACACCACTATACGCGACCGAGGAAGCATTTCAAATGAAGGAAATGAACGAACGAACGCGGAGGAACGCCTTAAAACCACCTGCTGAGGGCCCCTCCCCCTTATTCTCTCCCTCCACACTATGGTACTTAACTCCACCTCTTTTAACCTTCTCCCCCTCTACCAGCTTTGGCCGTTTCCCATTATCCATCATATCTCTCTCTCTCTCTCTCTCTCTCTCTCTCTCTCTCTCTCTCTCTCTCTCTCTCTCTCTCTCTCTCTCCGCTTTGTCTTCACTCATGGCCTACCACCCCTAATCCCAACTGTTCGCTTACCCCTCACCCCCACTATCACGCTGCCTCTTAAAATAGTAACTTCCTCTGTACCAAGCCAAGCCTTACAAGAAAGAGAAAGGGTTATGCAACAGCCTGCATTGCTTCTAAAGGAACGTATTCACAAGTGCGTTTGCGTACATGTATACATATGGTCTTTTGTCTGCTTCAGGGGAGAAGAGAAACAAGCACCAAGAGAAACGAAGTAAGGCGATCTCTTGATCAAGGTCTATCTATATACGTTATGTCTGTGGTCACGGACTTAAATTTAAGTCCGTCAAGCCTGAGCGGTGACGTCACCTGGCGGCTTTGGTCGCCACTCTGGGTTGAAGCTGGGTCAGTTCTATACTGTCAATTGTTGAGAGCATTTAACTCTTTTCTTATCCCCTCGAAAAAGAGTGAAAGATGCCAAATATATGCGCTGTTTTTGGTTGTTATAGTAGAGGGAAAAGAGTTAATGAAAATATCACTTTCCATCGCTTTCCAAAAGATGAAAAACTTCAAGAGAAGTGGGTACAACTCTGTCGCAGGAAAGATTCCTTCAGTGCGACACACAGTCGAGTTTGCAGTTTGCACTTCGTACCTGAGGACTTTCAGTCATCACTGAAATATGAACTTCTTGGGAAAAGAGCTACTGGACCAAGGATGAAACTGAGGCCATCTGCAGTTCCATCTTTGAATCTAACACTTTTTAAAGGCGAGTATAAATTATCATCCTTTTTCGAAATTATACAATAAAGATATACTTTCACACACGTATATATATATATATATATATATATATATATATATATATATATATATATATATATATATATATATATTGTGAAAGGGAAATTTATGTATCTGCTGATGTGTCCCCCACCTTATAAAACTGGTTTGCAATCATTTTTATTGATCATGGCATTTTACTCTCAAAAAATAAGTATGTGCTTATCGAATGTGTTAAAGAAATATTTGATAGAAGTATTAGTGATTTGAAAACAACATACAAACTATCGGAGAAGCATGTCCCCTCCCAATGGGTGTTAACAGAAGGAGTGTAAAACTAGCTGTGCAGCTAATGTCCAAAACAAGTTCGAAATCCTTTGAACATTTTGGTAATGAAGGTCTCCTTAAGAGTCGTTATTGGAAAGACAGCTCAATTTAATATGATACACATGGTTTGATATCTTTAATTCTAGAGTGCCCTTTGACGCCAAATCAACGAAGAACGCCTATGCAAATAATGTATCATTCCAAAGCAAAGTACTTACAGAGGTTATTGCAACTGCCAAATCCCTTCTAGTGTGTGGAAGTTAATCAAGAAAACCTTTTCAGAAGGGGTTGACCGTTTCTTCTGATGCTTTGATTTTATTATTTGACATGTTGAAAGTGAAATACTACATATCTCTCATCCTCACCTATAGGCTCAATCAATATGTTCTTGAGCATTTCTTGCTTGTCTTAGACAAATGGGTGTACATTTTGAACACCCATCACCTATTGCTGTCAAACACTGGATTAGAACTTACCTCTCTCTCTCTCTCTCTCTCTCTCTCTCTCTCTCTCTCTCTCTCTCTCTCTCTCTCTCTCTCTCTCTCTCGTAAAATGAAATTGAGGTAGAGGGAAAGGATTAAGATACAGTATTATCTGTCTTTACTGTTAATGACTTTAAGGTTTTCTCATATTTCTAAGAGCTTAATCTCTTCCCACCTACTTGTGAAGACATTAAATGCCAATAAAGATTTAGAAAAGGTTTCCCAAGGACGTTTGAAAAAACAGAGGCCGGTATGGAATTAAAGAATTTCGTAGGATCTTTTGACCTTTTCCTCTTTTCGGGACATGCTAATCCGTTTATTACTAGCCCAGGTAAAAGAAACAACATACACGAATGCCAGAATAACCAAATCTGTACGAAATAATACCGTTTAATTACACAGGAGAGGAAAATAAATAAGTATTTAATTCCCATATAGGTTAATGGCGGCATGTACCCGAGATGCCGCCAGATGACGTCAGCTCTTGATCACATGTCGGAATTTGAACAGACCTTACACATATAGAACTTGCTCTAGACCTACTGATGAAGTTTTCCTCAGCATTCATTTGTTTCCGGATCTTATTCTTCGTTTTGTGAAACACGCTGTACTTCATCAAGTCCGAAAGAAGCCGTCTGGATAAATGTGATACTTATCGAAAATGTAGTACTAGAAAACTTCCTTTAGAGTTCTAGTCATAACTGTGAAATAATAGTTTTCACTAGGAATAGAAATCTTCCTTTAAGATTTCCAGTCTTTATAAACGGATTTTGAGCGAAGCGAAAAATCTATTTTTGGGTGAGATAGCCATGGCGTCCTGATGGAAGGAAGGTTCCTGTTTGGTAGCTTCCTTGGGTATAAGACTACTAAGATATTCCCAGAGAATTTAACCACAGGTTATCACAGAATTCTAACTTCTGGAGCGAGTATCTCAAAGGTTTCCCTTTAAGACATCGTAATACAACAGGGGACACGCATGTCTGGTCGTGCCACATAGCTATCTCCACCCCGAACAGAGTTAACGCTTCGGTGTGTAAGGGCTGAGAATAGCTGGGAGCCGTTCCACAGCTAATCTCACTCGTGGCTACTACTGATACTCGAGACGTAAACAAACGGACGCCATTGCTCTAATGACGTCACGAGCGTCTTTATCCTGGCGCCAGTTGCTGCCCATCACCATGATACAATTGTGTAGGGTGGGAACAAACTGACGAAGTAGTAGGGAGGGTCCATCAGGACGCCATGGCTATCTCACCCAAAAATAGATTTTTCGCTTCGCTCAAAATCCGTTTTTTGGGCTCAAGCCATGGCGTCCTGATGGAAGAGTACCAGAGAATCAATGTATCGTGGTAGATTTTCCCCCAGAGTTAAGTGCCTAGGCATTGACAAAATAGCAAAGTAATCTTAGATAAGAACCATAGGAACGAAGTATCCTGCCCCCCATTGGTAGGAAGTTCCCATGGGCTATGCCGACGTCAAAGTGGTATTGAAGGACTATTCATCTTGACAGAAGAGCTTTTTAAGAGCTTAGAGATGAAGCAGAATGTTTGATATTTGTATAGGAACATTCTGAGTAGGTCAGTGGTGGTTGGGCACTGTGTGTAGGATTCATCTCCTGATTATCAGAAGTAAGTATTCGAGTAGGAACCTTACTGAGACAAGGTGAATATAATTTAAGGATAGACATCTTAAATTCTTCATGACCATAAGAAAGGAGGAATAAATAAAACTATGACAGTATGTATTTCATAGTAAGTAGGAGCTGAAAGAGACGCATAAGTAATAAAATAGAAATTTTATTTCACAATGCAGAAATTAAATAATTTACAGCAAAAGTAAAGTTCATTTACAGTAATAATAATGTACATAGAAATAAAGGCTTGCTCTTGAATCTGAAAGGGAATTTCAGGATTAGTAGGTACTCGTTCTCGAGGAACGCAAGTCTTTAAATAACACATCATGCTCAAGGCATGCGGCACTTGTGTAACACTATGACATTTCACCTGGGATAAGAACAGTTATAAAAGCACTAAGTGTTTTTAGACATCACTATGAATCACTCGAGGGTCAACATAGGCACCCGAAGAGTTAGAGTCCCAAATAACTCACTGTTCTACGCAGAGTTAGGTGCAGGTTTCATAACACTACCTGCGGCTACCACAAAATGTTTGATTTCGTGCACTTGTTTCGCATAATGTTTAAAGAAAACTCGCGAGGACTTCCAGCCCGTAAAGTTTTTAAGGCTCTCAAAGTCCATGCTCTGAAAGAAGTTCAGAGAAGATGCCACTTTTCTAGGATCATGACCAGCGGGTGTACTGTTCGGATCCGCTCTGCGAATGAAGTAGGTGATTTTCGCTCTTAATTGTTTCAGTGACAGGTCGCTGCCCGATGTTTCTCCTTTGAAGAGTTGGCCTCCACCAAAGTTTGAAGTTCTGCGAAGATAGACCTTGAGGCTCTCTACTGGACATAGAGAGACATCCTCCTTCAGGGGGCATATTCTCCAAGGGCCCCATCTTTTGGTGGGTAATTCATTTTTGGCGAGAAACGTCGGATCAGGGGAGAGGGTCACTTCTCCTGAATCAGCAAACAGGATGTGTCCCTCTTCTCTTGATAATGCCACTATTTCGCTGACTCGAGCTCCCGAGGCGAGAGCAAATAAAAATATAACTTTCTGAGTCAGATCCTTGAGGGGGCATGAATCGTTGTCCAAGTTGGAGGCGAAATGGAGCACCTTGTCTAGTGACCAGGAGATCGGTTTCGGAGGGGGTGCTGGGCGTAGGCGAGCACATGCTTTCGGCAGTTTGTTAAAGATGTCGCTGGACAGATCAATTTGGAAAGCGTATAGAATTGGTCTAGTCAAAGCCGATTTGCAGGTCGAAATCGTATTGGCTGCTAATCCTTGTCCATGAAGGTGAATGAAGAAGGACATGCAGAAATCAATGGTGATTTCTTTAGGATTTTTTGCTTTAACAAAGGAGACCCATTTCTTCCAGGATGATTCATATTGCCGTCTCGTGGATACGGTCTTGTATTCCTCTAGGAAGTCTAGACTTTTCTTCGAGATCCCAAACCTCTTCTTTGCGGCAAGGGAGAGAAAATCATGAGATGAAGGTCCTTGATTTTCGATGATGAAGCGAAGACAGTCGACTTCTGTACTTGTTGAGAGAGAACTGGGCCCGGGAGAGGGATCAGCTTGGGCTGCAGCTCCAGGACCAGGGGGTACCAGTTGCTCCGGGGCCACTTGGGAGCCACTAGGGCCGCTGTCCCTTTGAAGGTTCTCAGTTTGGAGAGGACTTTCAACAGAAGGTTGGTGGGAGGGAACAGGTATATCTTGGACCATCTGTTCCAGTCCAGTGACATGGCGTCCACCGCTTCTGCCTTGGGGTCCTCGTACGGGGCTACGTACAGAGGAAGTTGATTGTTGTCGCTCGTTGCAAAGAGATCTATCTGAAGTTCTGGGACTTGATGAGAGATGAAGGAGAATGATCTTGCGTCTAGAGACCATTCCGACTCTATCGGGTTTGTCCGAGATAGAGCATCCGCTGTCACGTTGCGGAATCCTTGTAGGTGAACTGCAGACAGGTGCCACTTCTTCTTCTCCGCCAGACGGAAGATTGGGAGAAGCACCTGATTTATCTGGGGCGATCTTGAGCCTTGGCGATTGAGACAACGAACTACCACCGAGTTGTCTAGGGTTAGACGGATGTGGATCGAGGGCGGCGGGGATAGCTTCTTCAGAGTAAGAAGGACCGCCATGGCCTCCAAGATGTTTATGTGGAACGTCTTGAATAGTGGAGACCAGGTCCCTTGAGCTTGTTTCAGGTGGGAGTGACCTCCCCAGCCCTCCAGTGAGGCATCCGTGTGGATGTTGAGTGAAGGAGGAGGGTGTTGGAGAGGAATGGACCTTTTCAGGGCCATTGCTTCCGACCACGGCTTTAGGAGGCGTCGAAGTCTGTTTGGAAGCCGTCTCTTGAGGTCTCTTCGAGCGATGGATGCCGATCGTCTCCAGACTCCCGCGGCATCCTTTAGCTGTGCACGAAGCACTGGGTTTGTCACTGAGGCGAATTGTAGAGAGCCTAGAACTCGTTCCTGCTGTCGTCTTGAAATGCGTTTGGATTTCAGTAGTCGCTTGACAGACCCTGCTATTTCCTTCCTTTTCTTCTGGGGAATGGAAAGGCGGTGTGACTGAAGATTCCAGTGGATTCCCAGCCACTGAAACTTCTGAGCTGGAGAGAGGCGAGATTTCTTCTCGTTGATCTTGAATCCCAGGTGTTCTAGGTACTGGGTAACTTCGTCGCAAGACTTTGTACACTCTTCGGGCGATGGAGCCCAGACTAGCCAGTCGTCGAGGTAGGCCATCACCTGGACGTTTCTTAGGCGGAGCTGTTGTACTATGGCGTCTGCCAGCTTCGTGAAGATCCGAGGGGCCACATTGAGGCCGAATGGCATGGCCCGGAAGGCGTAGCTTTTCCTTTGGAGTCGAAATCCTAGGTAGGAGGAAGCGTGATGGTTCATTGGAATGTGCCAATAGGCATCCGCCAGGTCTATAGAGACCGTGTAGGAACCTTGAGGCAGAAGGGTCCTTATTTGTTGAAGCGTCAGCATCTTGAATTTGTTGTTCTCTATGAACTTGTTGAGGGGGGATAAGTCCAGAATGACTCTGAGCTTGTCTGAGTCCTTCTTGGGAACGCAAAACAGTCTCCCTTGGAACCTGGTGGACTTTACCTTCCTTATCACCTTCTTGTTCAAGAGGTCTAGAACATATTCTTCCAGAATGGGGGTCGATTGTTGGAAGAACCGCTGGAAGATTGGGGGTGGTTGCACCCAACTCCAGCCTAGACCGTTCTTGATGATGCTGTGTGCCCAAGGATCGAAGGTCCAACGATCCTGGAATTGGCGGAGTCTTCCTCCCACCGGAAGCACTTCATTGCTTCTGGTGTTCCGAGGACTTGTTGCCTCGGCCGCTAGCTCCCTTTCCTCCTCTACCTCTGGAGGGACGACGAGAGGCGTCTCTGCTTGCACCCCTGGACGAGCCTCTACCTCTGGCATGAAAGGTAGTGGATGGCCGTTCAAAGGCAGGGGTGAAGACCGGTGACTGTGACAACACCGGTTGGGGGACCAATTGAAAGGTCTGTTGTGGTTGGGCAACCACTTGGGAGGTAGCGGGTCCCGGAAACTGACGTCTTTGTTGACGTTGCTGGGGTTTCGGTTTCTGAGGTTTCCTCTTAGGCTGAGGTCCATCGTCCTGAGAGGTTTTCCTTTTCCTGGACATGCCCCACTTGTGGAGAAGGTTCCTATTCTCCGTGGCGGCTCTGTCCGTTATTTCCTTGACAAGGTCCGAAGGAAACAGGTGCTTTCCCCAGATGTTGGAGGAAATCAGCCTCCGGGGTTCGTGTTTCACGGTGGCACCGACAAACACGAATTCACGACAGGCTCTACGAGCCTTTATGAAATGGTACAAGTCCTTCATTACCGTCAGTAAGTGGGATTTGGCCAGTACCATGTAGTGATCGGGTACTGCTGTGTCACAGGCCATAACTTCAAGTTGGACTTGATGAGAAAGAGACGCTGCAAGCCTCTCCTTCGTGTCTTGTTCCCGGCGAAGGAGGTGATCATTGAGCTTAGGGAGGTCTTCATTAAACTGACGTCCGGCAACGTCAGGATCGAGCCTACCCACAACGAAAGTATGTTGGACATCTTTCCATTGTCTAGTGTCAGGGGGCGTTACGATGGAGAAGGGTCTGCACTCCTCCAGTGCAGGGCAGGGTTTCCCTTCTTCCGCCGCCTTAAGGCATGCAGCCAAGGCCTTTTCCAAAAATGGAAGAATCGCAGTGTCGGGAGCGACATAAGTAGGATGCTTCTTGCTCAAGGCAGGAAGCTTAGAGCAGGTAAAGCCCCTGCTCTTAAATGCGGAGGCTAGCATAGCCTGGGCCTTTGCGAGATCGAACACTATCTCTTCCTTAGGTTCGGTCTCCTCCTTCGAGGCAGGTTCAGAACGAAGCCGGACGTAACAGTCCGGGTAGGCCTCGAAGCTTGGGAAGAATTCCACATCTTCCAACGGGACCGTGCCGATTTTGTCACTAACAAAGATCCTGCCGGTCGCAATAACCATATGCTCTGCATACCTCCACGGGTTGGCATGAGAGCAAGCTGGGAGATCCTTAACCGAGATCTTCTTCGGTTCTCTGGATCCAATCATAGACCTGATGGACTCCTGGTTCTCCTTCAGTCTGTCGTCCATGACAGCTCTAATCAGTCGGATCAGTTCTTGTGTAGAGGAAGAAGGATCCGGGGTCGTGGAGGTAGACGGAATGGACACATCCGTCGGTGTAGGAGTAGGCGGAGGGATGGACGAGGGAGTAGCTCCAATCTCCGACTCGGTGTATTCCACCTTGTCTTCGTCCTCTTCGGCTCCTTGAGCCATAAGCGTCTTCTCCGTGTCTTCCGAGACGTCAGAGATCTGTTCATCCTCTTCGGAATCTAGGCGACACTCGTGCATGGACTGAGCCATGACCACATCAGGTTCCACCGTAATTTGGACAGTGGGGATTGCTTCCTTTGGAACCACTGAATCAGGGGAGGCCTTAGGGAACAGCAGGGACCTCAGTTCTTCGGTGGCCAGGTACGGTCCAGTGGCATTCCTCTGAAAACCACGCACCCACTTGCGCAGTTTCTCACGAGCAATGTCTCTAACCTCCGCTGAGGGAGGGTTATGGAAGGCCTCAACTAGGTAGGCCTGGCAGACCGTACAATCCAGTGGATTCCAGAACTTCCAATCCCCTCTCTTGTCTGAGCAAGGGGCGTGAGTCCTGCACGCCGTATGTCCGTAAAACTGGGAGCGTTTCACGGCACAGTATGCGAAATCGCACTTCATCTGCTCCTCCTGTGGAAGAAAGAGAAAATGAGTATGGGGGAGTCATAGGAATGGCTCTTAATTTAAGTTAATATTAATCATTAATTTTAACTTATATAAGGTGTGATGCATAGAGAGTGAAACAGTAAAGGAGAACACGCTCCATGCATCTCGCCCGGCTGGTTACCATAGGCTTGGTCCTGGGATAATCCAAATGACCGAGATCATTGGATATAGTTTCCTAGGATTCCCATTATATTGGAACTCCATGGAAAGCCAAGGACAAGGTTGGGATCGAATTCATTCGGTTCCCAGATAAGAGCCAGAAGGTCTCATTAAGGGTAACTGCTTCTGGCAACCAGCCGTGCTAAGATGCACATAGCATGCTGGAAATAGAAGAATGCAAGAGACAGCATGATCACTAATAGAGCAGTACTAGGTACTGATCTTAGAAGCAAAGCAGCTTATCTATTTGCCAGGTAGGGCTATCTTAGTCTTATGATAGCTACAGAGAGGGGGTGCAAGTATTCTTGACGCCTCCGGGGTATCCGGCAAGCCGCCGGCACGCCGGAGCTCGCTCCAGCATAGATTCTGGCATTAGAACAGACAATTTTCAAAAGTCAGTTAGATACCAGGATGGCGGCCGCCGGCACAACGGCGGCACGCCGGCAGGGAGCGGCGGCTCCGGCAGCCGGAGGATGCCGGATTGGTGACTGGGGTAAGGATGGTACAGGTAGTATCGGGTTGCCGGCAGTATATGCCGGCACTCCGGAGATCGACCGGCAAACGGACGATTAGATAGGAGTAGGAGAGCCGCCGGTAGTAGCCGGCGGCAGCCGGCAGTCCCTCGGAACACGGGGGTCTGGCGGCAAGGGTAGGGAAGTCACCAAGAGGCAGGTATTGCCGGCATAAGAGGCGGCAAGAGACCGGCACCCAGATAGATAGAGAGACAGGGGGAGGGGGGGAAGGATGCAGGAAGTACCTTCAGGGTTCCAGACATCCCTCCCCCTCCCTGAGGGGGTGTACCCATGATAGAGACAGGCTCTATCATCCATATGCAGGGGTCACTAGGGACCGGGAGCAGGTAGCCCAAGGGAGGACTAGGGAACACCCAAGATGGGGGGGGGGGGAGACTCCCTTATGCAGAGCTACACTAGGAACTAACCTTATAGGACACTATGAAGGTATATGTACCAGAGCGGACTGCACAAGGAAGCTCGGGTAGCCCTACTCATCCACCCTAAGGAGGAGTTGTAGGACAGGGGACAGATGAGTATAAACTAACCTAAGCATAGGCTAGGCTATACAAGAGATAGGTGGGGAGGGAGAAGAGAGGGGTCTTCCCAGGAAGGGTTTCTGTACCAGAGCGGCCACAAAGGGAAGGGAGGACACTCCCTAACCTAAGATTAGGCTGATCGGCTAAAACGGTGCAAGAGTACAGTTTCAGCATGGAACAGAGAAACCTTCCTAACCCGACCTAGATCAGGGCTAAAAGTCCTGAACTAGGCAAGGAAGAAGACGTATCGCTATCGCAGGAAAGTCGCAGACTATCCTAGCCATAGAGGTAGGCTAGCCTAACCTCACTCTCAGACGCAATCCTAAAGGGGGTTCATTCCTTTAGGGAGGACTGAGAGGCGATATAATACTCTATTAGACAATGAATCCCTTTACTCAGAAAAGGGATCAAGGCTAATTAGAGGGAATGCCAAGGCAGGGGATGAAGGAAGCATATAGGGGTCCTAAGGTTAGGTTAGGCTAGTAAGAATCACTGACTAGCCTATCCCCTATATGGTCCCTGAAGGCGAAAACATTTGCATCACTAGTCAAAAGTATTGTAAAATAATAATGCCACTATCTTCATAACTTAGTCTAGGATCACTGATAATTCATGCATGAACACTTGTATATAGGCTCCTGGCCTGGGGGCTATAGTAGCCGACTGGTATGAGGTCAATCGATGACCGATAAAAAGCGTCTAAACACGAAATAAAAGTTCCTAGCTATGAAGACTAAATAAACTAATGTATTCGATTAGTATATAAGGCCGGAAGCGTTGTTGTGGCTAACTAAATAAGACAAGCAAAACAACAACGACGCCATAAAATGGCGGGTCCGGTAGAGGCACAGCTCTGCCACAAAACATCAATTATTTCGCAAAATAATATTTACTTTACGGCCAGAGCTTAATTAAACAATACTGGAACCTTGTACTCAACTTTCCAGAAGAAGGCGAGGCTGAAGGTAACGACATAGCGAAGATGCAAAACGATAAAGTTCACACAAGGGAAAATCCGTCTCAGTAGGGCAGCTACTAAACAAAGGATAAAGACGCTCGTGACGTCATTAGAGCAATGGCGTCCGTTTGTTTACGTCTCGAGTATCAGTAGTAGCCACGAGTGAGATTAGCTGTGGAACGGCTCCCAGCTATTCTCAGCCCTTACACACCGAAGCGTTAACTCTGTTCGGGGTGGAGATAGCTATGTGGCACGACCAGACATGCGTGTCCCCTGTTGTATTACGATGTCTTAAAGGGAAACCTTTGAGATACTCGCTCCAGAAGTTAGAATTCTGTGATAACCTGTGGTTAAATTCTCTGGGAATATCTTAGTAGTCTTATACCCAAGGAAGCTACCAAACAGGAACCTTCCTTCCATCAGGACGCCATGGCTTGAGCCCAAAAATACATTTTTCACTATTACTAAAAAAAATCCTTATGGTTTCCAGTCTTATATGTGGAATAACATTTTTCCGATTTCTATCGAAACTAGTACTAGAAAACTTCCTCAACTTCTGTAGTCTTATCTATAGAATAACACATTTTTCTGATTTCTATATATAAAAAAAAGAGTTCCTTGGTTTCTAGTTATCTGTGGAATAACGCATTTTTCAGGTCTATCGAAACTAGTATTAGAAAACTTCCGTAGTTTCTAGGGAACAATTTTTTTCTTCAGAATTATATCGAATCTAATAGAAAATTTCCTTAATATTTCTAGTTTTGTATGTGGAATAACATTCAGATTTCTATTGAAACTAGTACTAGAAAACGGCCGTAAAATTTCTAGTAATCCTAGAAAACGTCACTAAGATTTCTAGTCTTACATGTGGAAGAACATTGAGGTTTCGAAAAGTGCATTTTGTTAGATTTCTGAAAACCAATAATCACGCATGCTTTGTCTCTCATATTCTTTCTATTGACAGTACTTGTAACATTGCACTTAGAAGGTTACTTAAAGCACCAGAAGACCTTGCAGTGCAATGTAGACGAGCCAAACATTTCATACAAATACATACACTCCGGTTATTTCTTAGGGGATGGGGAGGGGGTGGGGAGGAGGTGTGACTAGCTGGGCACGAAGTTCAGCAGGTCTTTTAAATTATTCATTGTGTAGCCTTCGAGGGCTGCCCTGGTGCGTATGAAGACCTTGAACTCCATCGCCAACCTTTTTTTTTCTTTCTTTCTTTTGAGAGGAAGGCAGAGCAGTCTCCCATCTCCCCACCCCCCATGCCACCATTTCTCCCGTCCCTCGTTCCCCATAATCATCCCCCCATAATGAACCCTCATTGCCCCTCCCTGATCTACCCCTCTCCCCCTTTATACCTAACATCCTCCCTCTTACCCCCAAACATCTCTCTCTCTCTCTCTCTCTCTCTCTCTCTCTCTCTCTCTCTCTCTCTCGATGTACAGTTTTAATTTATCATTTCCCCAATTGTATTTTAAATCTTCATCAGCATCACGTACCTCGAAATTTCTTACACATTTTAAACTTCTCGTCTTAAACTTTGATTTTAACTACACGCTCAAGGTGTTCTTAACGGCATTTATAGTCGGTAGGAATTTGTGATAAAACCTTTGTTATAAGCACGCCTGATAAGGAATTATTGCGTAAAAGAAATCTGAGGATGTTTGATCTTACCGAGACCTCCAGAAAGAGAGTATAAATCGACCCAGAGTCCGCGCATGACGTAGCTCTGGTGAATATCAAGAGAATGCCTTCTCTCTTAGTCGGCAGTATAGCTGAGACTGGGTATCAAATAGTGTGCCACAGTGATAATCAAGTTTTTATTTTTATTGTTATATTAGTGACGTCACAATTGTTTGTTCCTCCCAACGCTGGGTAATACGAAAACAGAAATTGTTGGAGAGGAATTAGGAAGTAAACGGTTGCGGATTATTATTATTATTATTATTATTATTATTCTACAACCCTAATTGGTAAAGCAGGATGCAATAAGCCCAAGGTCTCCAATAGGGAAAAAATAGCACAGAACTATAAAAACTTATAAAAGACAAGAGGAAGAGAAATAAAATTGAATTGTTTGCTCGAGTGTACCTTTAAACAAGAGAATAAATAACATTTAATCTTATGATACACATATACAGAAACTAAAGACCGCCTCACAGATGCCGAAGAACTGTTCAATTTATGGTTGCAACACTAATTGTAAAAAGAATGCAGATCTGATATTCCATTCCTTCCCCAAGCATGAAGAAACAAAGGCTGTATGGGTTAACGCCTGTAAGAGAGCGAATAACATCAATACAGATTATGCCAGGATCTGCAGTTTACATTTTGAAGCATCGGCCTATACAAGAAATCTCCAGTATGAGTTGCTAGGAATACCTCTTCCAAAAAGGCTAGAGCGATTGAAGGCTAAGGCAATACCAACGCTTAATTTGCCAACATCAGGTAAGGCGAGTTACTTTTTAAAGAATTTATCACGCATTGTTATCATAGTGCAATGTTCAATGGCTACTTCATGAATGTTGGTCATACGCCAGTGAAACAAACGCACTGCTCGTCTAATTCTAACAGTCATGCCTTCTCCATCATAAGGCTTAATACAACACAGTATTCTATAAGTTTTATTCCAGCTGTGACAAGATTGTGGAATGATCTTCCTAATCAAGCAGTTGAATCTGTGGAACTTCTTAAGTTCAGACTTGAAGCGAACGTTTTTATATTATATAGTGTATCATAATCGTTATTTTAACGTTGTTGCTGATCTTGAAATATTCATTATTCATTACTTCTCATGTAGTTTATTCATTTTCCTATTTCCTTTTCTCACTGGAATATTTTTCCATTTTGGAGCCCTTGAGTTTATAGCATCCTACATTTCCTATTATGGTTGTAGCTTTGGTAATAATAATAATAATAATAATAATAATAATAATAATAATAATAATAATAATATCACCCGTTTAATCGACCCAAAATCTTTGCTTTGTCACCTTTTTGTACTCAGGCAAAGTAAAGACAGAGTAGCTTTCAATCATCCGTGGAAGGTTGGAGAGTATTACCCCCGAAAAAAACACAACCTCTCTTTTAGGGCAGAAGTCAAGATCCGCTTCCAGACTGTTACTGTAGTTTCTTATAAGTCACTGGTCAAACCAGACTTGAAGTAGGAACGTTGACAAACTTCCATAATCAACCATTCGGATTCCGGATTCTTGGCGACTTTCTTTGTACCCCTCTTCCACTTTTATCAGCAATTCTTTGTTCTTGCCTCCTTTCTCTTATCTCCCCTCTTAGATCCTCGCCTCCTTATATATAATGTATGTATTAAAACTACACACACACACACACACACACACACACACACACACACACACACACACACACACACACATATATATATATATATATATATATATATATATATATATATATATATATATATATATATATGACCGAGTCTTTTTTTTTGTAAATATTTTGTATGTAAATATGGTTTTGTCCAATAAACGTTATTATTATTATTATTATTATATACAGTATATACTGTATATGTGTATATAAATATATATACAGTATATATATATATATATATATATATACTGTATATATATGTGTGTATATATATATAATATATATATATATATATATATTTATTTATTTATTTATTTATTTACCCTGAATCCTCTTTGACAAGTTATGGTATTTAAGTTAGCAACTTTATGCAAGTTAATCAGAAGTTTTTAATGTTGCTGTCACGTTCTAATGATGCAGATCCTTAATTAGATGTAAATTTATGCAGTTAATTTAGCAGTAAAAACTTGATAAGAAATTATCGTGACGATGATGCCTTGTTTGAAAATATGTTTTAAAAAAATCCACCTGGTGACACCTGTCACAAGCAGATTATGTTTTCTTAAACAAAATCCAATTAATTCATTTTTACCGAGAAGGTAGAACTAGTGTGAATTATCTATGAAATAATTTTGATAAATATCTTGTTTTAACTCTGGGTGGGTTTAACGCGTGCGCCCCCCCCCCCACCCCCCTCCCCCCACATAAAAGAACATGTTAGGGTTGCGGTAACCTATTAGAAATGTCCTTGTTTGGCGTTCTGCTGGACTGGGGTTCGAGACCCGCTCAAGCTCGATAGTTTTTTGTAGTGTTTGCAACCTCACCATCCTTGTGAGCAAAGGTTTGAGGGCCTGGGGGTCTATAAGTCTTCCTACTGAGTCATCAGCTGCCATTGCCTGGCCCTCCCTGGTCCTTATTCGATATAGAGGGTATTGTCACTGCTACTGGCCTTTTAAGATGAGTGACTTAAGGGTAATGACGAATTACTTCATTAACCCCCTTCCCCTTTACACAGGTGAAATGAATGGTCTCTCTGTCCCTTGCGTCAGTCCATTTCTCAAAATACTTTTGTTTGAAATTTTATTAGAAAGAATGAAATTATAATACTAGGAGTATATATTGGACATTTTAACATGGTAATTTGCTCCAATGCTATTTCGAGGAAATTCGTTCGGTTTTGGTGACTTAAACGAAAGGATTCTAAAAGATGTCTTAAGTCTTAGAATTATGCAAGAGATATAGAATTGTTTGAATATCATTTGTTTCTTCCAGAATGGGTTAGTTTTACCTAGTCGAGTCCTTATTACTGCATGGTGGCATATATATATATATATATATATATTATATAATGGAGGAACACCAACACTGATGTCTAGTGTTATTTCTCGTTCTCCACCTAAGGTTTATCCAACGACATTTGATTAACAACTCGATATCTAATTCAGCGACTACTTTCCTCTTGGTAAGGATAGAAAAGACACTTTATCTATGATACGCAACTCATCTAAGAGAAGGACACTCCAAAATCAAACCATTGTTCTCTAGTGTTGGGTAGTGCCATAGCCTCTGTACCATGGTCTTCCACTGTCTCAGGTTAGAGTTTTCTTGCTTAAGGGTACAATTTTTTGTTTCTTTCTATCTCCTTTGCCTCACTGGACTATTTTTCCCTTAGGATCCCATGGGCTTACAGAATCCTGCTTTTCCCTCTAGGGTTGTAGCTTAGAAATTAATAATAATAATAATAATAGACTCTCTCCTCAATCCTCGTTGGATATGAGAATAAGACACAGGTCCCTCAGATTTTGAGGTGAGGCCGCTTACCATTGCTCTCCAAGGCAAGAGAGAGATAAAAGATACTACAATTCCAGCTATAAGAAATCTTGCCTAGTGAAAAGAGACTTGGAAAATAAAAAATAACCCACAATTCTCTCTCTCTCTCTCTCTCTCCTCTCTCTCTCCTCTCTCTCTCTCTCTCGTGTGTGTGTGTTTAATCAAACCATTAGATGATGCAGCATAAAAATTCTGATTTCAGTAATGGCAGTCTGGAGGAATTCAAATTCTGTCGTCGAATGAATAATAAATAATAAAGTGCATATTTCCACCGGCACAGGCAACGCCTACGACGCTCCCAGTGGAACTAGGGTGACACAAAAACTTGAACCTGAACCACATGGATGAGAGAGAGAGAGAGAGAGAGAGAAGAGAGAGAGAGAGAGAGAGAGAAAGAACAAGCAAAAAGTAGCTCGAGAACCAGACTCTTGTACCTGTTTTGGCGATAGACGGGTGGAATGTTGCCCTCTCGGGAGCTCAGATTTATTCAGCTCTTGAGATGAAAAGGTCATTGTGAATATTTCTATCAACACTTGTGTCATATCCTCAACGCGATGGCACTGTTTGAAATTTCTTGATCATTGCCAGGTATAAATTAATCGGGTAAATAATCTAGAGGGATCGTTAAATGAAGCAGCGTCTGCCAGAAGAGGTGCGTTGCAAATTACACGGTCCATCATACGGCTGAAAGTCCCGTATCATTTGCCACTAACCCTATCTAAAATTGACAACTCGTCTCGGGTGCCGGTTAGTTAGTATCCGTAACACGAGTTGCCACGTAGTTGGTATCCTTGGCACTTTTTCTTTCAAGAGTCTGAACTTGAGCGAACTTGGAGGAGGCTTTTGCAGGGGACGATGGACTCCTCCCCAGTCTTTCTTGTTTCTGATCTTATTATGGAAACTGAAGTCCATTTTTTTTCTTTTTTTTTTAGCTGATATGAAAGATGGGTGAAAGATGACCGAGGGTAGTTAGGTAACTAACCTTGGTAGGGAATAGTTTCGAAAGCTAAGTATTTAGTACGAGTGATGACTGAAATCTGGATTATTTATGTCCAAATGTCACGTGATGTGATACTTTTCAAAGTTTGAAAACTACATAATTGAATTGTTTCTTTTAATGGGGGTATGTACTCTCTAGAAATAATACTTTTAATATTTTTTTTTTCACTCGTAATATTTCACGAGGCCTTGTCATTTTGTGTAAGCTGTTGTTCTTCTTTTGTTATTCTTTCTTGTACCGTAACTTTCTCAGTTTCCCTGGAGAGATGAGAGAGAGAGAGAGAGAGAGAGAGAGAGAGAGAGAGAGAGAGATCATCAAAGCCTTTGGGTACGTTTTAGTTCACTTTGTATGGTTTCTCATAGTCTACTATATAAGATACTACTGTATTTACTGTTTTCAGTATTTATGACAGGTGTTCCCTAAAGTATCTGCGACAGGTGTTGCTTAAGTATCTGCTGTAGTAGCCGACCAAGGCATTTGCTTGAAGCTTTAACAACAGGTGTTGACCAGAAGTATCTGCGACAGATGTGTTGCCTAAGTATCTACCGCAGTACCTACAAAAAAAACCAAAAAAACATCTGCTTTAGGTGTTATATAAAACTAGAAACAAGTGTTTCCCAAAGCATACATTGTACAGCAGGTGAATGGGTCCGCCGGATTCTAGTCGTTCACACTCACCCTAACAGACACCTTATGTCATTTCAAAGTTATTAATATTAAGAAGAAACGATATACGAAAGAGGAAAGATGCCTTTCTTAAGAGTAAATTTCAATATGATCGGTGGCTTTTGAAAAATATCTATAAAGAAAGAATGAATAAAATGTTCACCAAAAAGTATATAAATTATTGTTTTTGAGTGACTAGAAATTAAAATCAAGATGTGTGATGTTGTAAATTGTTAAATTAGATGAATTTGTTTATAGAAAAATGCAATTAAATGTGATTATACTGTAAATATTGTGATTGTAAAGAATATTTAATTTAACCTTTTAATAAAAGATAAAAAAAATATTATGAAAGTCTAAGAGATAAAAAAAAAACTCTGCCTCCGAAAGAGAAAAACGAATACAAGAACGTCAATCGTATTTTTTAAAATTTAATTTTACTTTATTTTATTTTATTTTCATTTTTATCATTTGTCGTATCTGGTGAACCCTGACATTAAACGTATGTCGATTGACAAATTATCAGTTTCACATAATGTGCTTGATCGCCCCTCATAATAATAGGTCTATCGATATTAAGCTTTGTTAATAAATATTTATACTTACCTACCTAACCACAATGCAAGTATCAGTTTCATTGTTTAGAATAATTCTTATTTGTAAAACTAATTCCTTTTACTGGGTTTATTTGCTTAATATCTACAGTTTTTCAATGTATATACCATTACTTTTCATATACTATCCTTCTTTATCATACATATATACATTTCATTCGTCTTTAGGCCTAAGAATCTCATTTATATGTATCTATTTGTATACATATTACTATGTATATGTAATGCGTACATTTTGTAAATCTATATCCTTATTTACTTTATTTTAATTTTTACTTAATTGATGATATTATTTTAGTTGTATTATTGCCCGAAGAGCTCTGCTCCACATGGGCTGGACTGAGTTTTTTTTTTTTTTTTTTTTTGTATGTAAATATTTTTGACCAATACACATTATTATTATTATTATTATTATTATTATTATTATTATTATTATTATTATTATTATTATTATATTTGCTTCTCTCTGAGATGATGCAAGTGTGCAAGTTCATTTTGCTGCTTACGTTTTCTGGAATTGTCACGAGAGAGAGAGAGAGAGGAGAGAGAGAGAGAGAGATGAGAGAGAGAGAGAATTGATGTAAAAAGCAAGAGGGTGTGAAATGACTAATTTTGGTGGCTAATGTGAAAGCTTAATTCGCTCATAATGGATTCTTTGTTTGTGAAGAAGAGAGATGTGGGGGGAGGTTGGCTTGGCATATATGAAATGATTAATTTTTCCCTGGATAATATAAAAGCTGGTTCTTGATCAATTTTTTTTACTTGATAGATAGAGAGAGATGGTGGAATTCGAAAAATTAATTTTTTTTTAAAAACGGATTTCTTAATTTTTCTCTATTTTCTTATGAAACGCTAAGTAGGAGATGATGAATAGAGAAGTATTCAATTAAAAGCTCAATATAGAGACTACTGTTTCAATCTAACCGAGGCCCTTTGCGTCAATAGGCGTAGGAGGGGATGATGATGATGAATCCCGAATAAGATTGAACCAGAATGTCAAAAATGAATTACGCATTTTGTATATATATATATATATATATATGTGTGTGTGTATATATATATATATATATATTAATGTATATGTATATATATATTCGAATGATAATCCCAAATAAGATTGAACAGAACGTCTAAAATTATTGTTTATATACCCATTTTCATAATTTTTTTCTATTTTCCTATTGCCATCCTTATAAGATTGAACGGTTCTGTTGGAGAAACCTGTCGAAGACTATCCTGTAACCCTGATTTCAGCGGCAGGTTAGACGAACTGTCAGTTTCTACACCCCCCCCCCCCGCCTGCCTCTATAAAAACTGGTCGGTAGCTTCCCTGTTTTATCAGCTTCTTAAAAAATAACCCTTGTCTGAGAACTGGTCTTCAGCTATGAGAGAGAGAGAGAGAGAGAGAGAGAGAGAGAGAGAATTGGAAAAGCGCCCTGTCTTTAGCTATGAGAGAGAGAGAGAGAGAGAGAGAGAGGCAGAGAGAGAGAACTCTCTCTCTCTCTCTCTCATATATATATATATATATATGCGAACATACATATATACATGCACACACACACACACATATATATATATATATATATTATTATATATATATATATATATATATAATGTGTGTGTGTTTTATGTATTTCAGTACTGCCTGAATTTCTCTCTAACATACATTTCCAGATAGGATATCAGTGCCGTACGTGACTCTCTGAACAACACCACCTCACCAACGAAAAACAATTTCACGTGAGCACGTTTCCCGAGTTTTTTTTTTTTTTTTTCCCTCCTGGTGCAAGATTTTGTTCTTTATAAACTTTATTATCTTTGGTGGGTTAAACATCCTTGCTATAATGCCACGTTGTGAAGTGTGAATGGAATGCTTCTTCATTTATTCTCCACCTTGAATAAGGCTTAGTAGAGATGAGCGCATCCAAAAGATATATATATATATATATATATATATGCATACATACATACATACGTACATACATACATTTGTTTCTTAGAGGGGTGGCTATAAATGAATGAATTGGTTAACCCAAGCCTCAGTTTACCTAGAAACAACTCAACAAATTCAACTAACCACCAGGTACCTATTTTACAGCGAAGGTCATCAAGAGGAATATTGTTTTTTTCCAGTAAACTAGAATAAGTGGGAAAAAAAATCCTGGTTTTTATGCGTTCTAATCGACGACTGATAGTCAGAATGATAGGGGAAGAATTTGATTTGACACACAACCGTTCATCAGATGAGGAAAGTCTGCAAAAAAAATTTCCAGGGTAAGCTTAGGGATGAGGTTGCTACCCCTGCCCTTTTTCTTCATCTCACCCATTACTTGTTACTCTTGACTGCTTGGGTAGATTGGTGGTGACTAGGTCAGGGTTGAACTGTGAACCTTGCTAATGCATTCCACAGATTACGCATGAAGACCTCAACCCTGGGCTACTTTTGACTTTCCCACATGTTTTTCAAAGTGGGAAAAGTTATGTGAACCCAGGTTATATCAGCGTATCAACATTACAGATGCACATTGAATCTATTGATGTGTAGGTGCTTCTGTACTGTACTGTACTGATAGAAGCCGTGTAGTTTATCCGAGAGAAGGCTGCACTGAAAAAGATATAGAATAATAGATATTTAGAGCAACCGATGCATGTATAATGAGTTAGATTTACAATTCTGGTAGAGAAATTACTCCTTACTGAAATACTGTCAATTACAGTATTATTACAACTATAAGGTTCCACGAGTGAGTTGTTGATTGATTTAAAGTTTTCTGGCATTACTGATCCAAAGCTGACATTTCCACTCAAGACTGGCAGACATGCATTAGTGTTTTCTTATATATTTTAATCATTTTAAAAAGTTCTGAATACAATAAACAATGCAAACTAAATTTTCTTGAGAAATTATAGGTTGCATAGTCTTAAATGGATTGGAATTTGTAATGATTTTATAGTTTATCTTTAATAGTTCACAATACATTCAATTATCGTAATCAAACCATCATATCCACATGAGACCCCACTTTTTAGTTTTCTAGATATTTTTTTTTATAAAAACCCCCAAATTGAAGAATCAAACTCTTCTCCGTGTATCCAAATGACGTCATGAGTATTTTGATTAGTTTGTTCCAATTATTTTTTTATTCTCTTTACAATTAACTTCAAGTTATTCTCTTCTTAATTCATTCTAAATACGCAAGACTTTTTATTCTTTATATATATATATATATATTATATTATATATATATATATATATATATTATATATATGTGTGTGTGTCTGTGTACACACACATTATTTATATATATATATATATATATGTTGTGTGTGTGTGTGTGTGTGTGTATATAGAATATATATTCGCATATATATGTATGTGTATTTATTCATTTATACATACACACCCACATATATAAAACCAAATATAAAGAAAATTCTAAAATTCTATTCGCTATGAATGGTTTTCCTTTTATTGGAGAAATTATGAGAAATATGCTTGGTATGCCCTATGAAACATCCCAATAATCTTGTTCAACAATGTATTATAGTCCGAAGAGGAGAATTTTTCCAGCAGATTCCCCAAGTATAATTTTATAGATATTTCAATCAAAATATGTACAGTAGACACTGGAATGCTACGGGCAATTTTCTTTTGTATCTGTTTCGTGTGGATCTTAAAAGAAAGCGTTCTTTACGACTTCGTGTTTATATTAATCGCTTAAGAAAAATAATATGAACCGTTTTATTTTTTTTTCGATACTTTATAACAGAAACAATGTTTATTATTATGACTTGTTTACTGTTTGTGTGTTTTTTTTAACTTGTTAACATAAATAATGTTGTTTTATTATCATGACTTATTTAATATGCATGTTTTTACTTTTTTGTTTCTTTATTATTATTATTATTATTATTATTTGATAAATTTTAACAGAAATATTATTGCTTTGTTTTCCATCTATTGTCATAATCATCAATAATAATAATGATTATTATTATTATTATTATTATTTTCTTTTTTCAGCCAGAAATTATGTAAATACTCTAGAAGTAAACTAATTAACATCTGTATTATGAAGCATTTTATGAAATACGCTCAAATTTGTATGTTTGTGAGCTGCTCCAAAGAGAAAGGAGTCAGAGCTGGGTAATAATGTTGTCATGCTAATCCTGACAACAACAACAACAACAACTAATTTTCTAATCCCATTGTATACCACCCCCGGAAGAGGGGTACACTGTAGGCAGTACTAAAATCTTTGCAGCTGTTTTGAAGTCCTACCTACACCCATTTATTAGCTTTTTGCATTCATCCAATCTCCGTTCCTTTTTTGCGTTTTGCTGTCCTTATTCCTAACTTATACATCATAAGAGATAAATAAGTTTATGACAAGTCACCCTACATATTCCTGTCGAATTCAGGAATCTGTTCATAGCCTTGAAATAAACCCATCTCTACCATGATAGCTGAATTGTGAGTTCGCACTTCCCGCATTGGCACGCATCGTTCACGCCAGTTCACGACTTGGCCACGCATATAAAAACAGGGCTTCCAAGGGAAAGGCCCGTGCCAACAACAAGAGTTGTCTATAATACCCCAACAACCCGAGGACATTCTTGGATTGGCTTCGGAAGAGACAACAATGCTTACTGTCAGAGACACCATTGCAAAGAGGAGAAGATACCTATACCTGGCAGCTGCTCTAGAATTTGTTGGAGAGCAGCAGCAATTAGTCTCTTTTCATCCTGTTATTTGTCATTACTTTTTTATAACATAAACATTACGTCATGTTATCGTTTCACTTTGTCAATAATTTAGCGATATCCTACATGATTTTTATTTACCTAAATGATATCAAAAGCATATTCTTGTGCTAATCTTTGATTAATATCCCCTGTATTAATGTGTGGGTTATCTTTATAGATATTTGTAACAATATACTTATATTTAGTATATATTATATTATTTAATTATTACAGGTAATTAACTAGTTTGAATAATTTTTAAGCTTTATAATTTACTGAAAAAATATTTCATCGGCAGTTATATGCTGATCAGATATTTGGAACCCACTTTACATTATCTTAGAATTTAATTGAAAGATGACTATTCCATTCATTAGTTTTGTTGTATCGTTTGTGAACTAATATATTGAAACTGAGGCAGAATATATTATATATATATATATATATATACTATATATATATATTTATACACATGCATAAAACCTTGTGTACCATCAGTTTGCAACTCAGACCAGTTATGCAAGTAATTGGTCAGAATATTGGATTTTGTAACTGTAATACCAGTACTGAATATATCAATAAAGCAACGCGCTTAAAAAAAATCGTAGCTTAAACATTCTCTCTCTCTCTCTCTCTCTCTCTCTCTCTCTCTCTCTCTCAAGTATTACACCTGCTCATGAAGGGATTAAAGAATTTCTCTCCTCTTTTTTGTGCTATTAAATCAATTATTCTCTCTCTCTCTCTCTCTCTCTCTCTCTCTCTCTCTGTCCCCGAGGGATAAAATGATTTTCCTTCGGCACTACATAAACCTTCGGCTTAGTTCTAATGCATGAAATGTTTTCCTGAGCTTCTCTACAAATGAAAAAGGGAACCTTTAGTTTAATTGACAAATCAAATCCACCATGACCACACCTCTATCAGACTCAACTCGAAGAAATACGAAGCCTTTATATCAGAACTTTTCCCTTTTCTCGTCTATCCTTTATCACAATTTGGGAGTTCTGTTCTTTTGAAAATATTTTCAAAAATTAAATACCCATTTGAATTTTGTATATGTGAGTCATAATCGTTGTTAAATAATGAATAAACAATTAAATAAGGAACGGGGAGAGGTAAAAGAATATATTGTCATTATACAGATTTTTTCTTTGATGATTATGAGGAAGTAGTGATAAATCCATTGATTTAATTGACCCTGCACTGGCACGCGTCCTCCCGCATTGTCCCGCGTCCTCCCGCATTGTCCCGCGTCCTCCCGCATTCTCCCGCGTCTCCCCGCTTTGTCCCGCCTCCTCCCCGCTTTGTCCCGCGTCCTCCCGCATTGTCCCGCGTCCTCCCGCTTTGTCCCGCACTGTTCACGACGCGTTCACTCCAGTTCGCGCATCGTTCACGACTTTGGCACACCATATATAAAGGGGGCCTCTCCAACCACTGATCAGTTTTGGATTGGCTGTGGAAAAGACAACATGCTTACTGTCAGAGACACCATTGAAAAGGAGAGAAGAATCCTATACATGGCAGCAGGTGCTCTAGCCACCATTGTTGAATTGCAGCGGAAAAGGCGGGCAGAGGCAGAAGAACAAGAAAAGGCAATCCTACCTCGAAGGAAGACACCAAGGGAAGTGTGGGTCAGGGAATGGTTGACCAGGGCATCATTTCAATAATGATGATTATGAAGATAACTCGAAGGAAAGGCTCGTTAACACTCGTAGGGAGATCCTGAAGTGTAATGCCGATCCCTCAAAGGCATTATATACAGGTATGTTGAAGTTTGTATATTTGTGTATCCTGTATCTGGCCTCTCGTCACACTTCAGTTCTCCCATCTTTCAGTCTTGGTTTCAATTACATAATCTACCTATGATAACATTTACTTTAAATTATAACTGTTTCAGTACACACACACACACACACACACACACACACACACA
>NC_090751.1:24643766-24653766 GCF_036898095.1 Palaemon carinicauda | reverse complement strand
TCATATCGCGTTATAGGCCTTTTTTTTTTTTTTTTTTTTTTTTTTTTTTAGTAATGACGAGTAAAAGAAGAGTGAGGACAGGTAGCTAACTAACTATAGTAGGGAATAGTTTCGAAAATTTAATATTATATAAAGTATTTATTCATATAAATGTAAATTTTATTTCGTTAATGAAAACATGAACGCTAACGGGATCCAAATATCAATTTCTGCCAAATATGTCATCATTAAAGGTTTATTTTCGCGGCGGACTTTAACACACTCAAATAATATAATAAATACAAGAAAATTTTCATGTTGAAGAGGTTGACATAGGTTTTTTATTGTTTGTATTTGAAAGGTCTATTCTAATGTTATTTTTCTTTGAATATGTTATTTTAATTGTTCTTAACTTCTCTTGTAGTTTATATACTTACTTCACTGGGCTATTATTTCATGTTGGAGCCTTTTTGGTCATAGAATCCTGATTTTGCAACTAGGGTGATAATAATAATAAGAAGAAGAAAACTGTGCATTATATAGATAAAATTTTGGTTAAATCACGCTTTACATTACTACTAATACCTATCTAAACTATTCTTATGGTTAACTAGCCACTTGTCCTCATTTTTCTTTCCCCATCTTTCCTATCCACTTTTTAGCAGACTAGTATTACAGCCATTATTATTACACAGGATAAATCACACTATGGTTTATGAAATAGAGCCTCGCTTTATTTATCGTTTTAATAGACCAAGGCAACTAATCATATAGTTTATGTACATTCATATTTTGTTTTCCATATTTTACATGCCTTGCTGTTTTGTATATTTTGATACACTCAAATCCGTATTTGATACCTGCTGTCTATAATTCCAGATATTTTAAAAAAGTTTTATTAAACAACTTTAGTTGTTCCAAAATGACCGCCGTTTATAAATGTCATTATTGTCCTAGGAACTTAAATCTATATTTATATAGTCTCAGATTATCAACTCTGTTAAATGTTACTTTTTATTCTATTTGTCTAAGGATATGAAAAAAGAAATAATTGCCTGTATCTTTATAAAATTTCGCGTCACAAAGATAGCCGTATCACTATATCAAGGCCAAAATACCATATGAGAACAGGTCATCCCACGTCCAACGTTGCGCTGGGGCGAATACTCAGTGTGACGTAACCGCAAGGCGGGGGTCTCATTTGGTGTGACGTAACTGCAAGGAATAACGCAGGGTTCGTTCAATTGCTAGTGGCTGCGTATGTCTAGCAGGTGTTGGGGACCATCTGTGGTGCCTCCGTTTTCCTTCGATTGAGTGGGAGACTAAAGAAAAAAAAATGCCCAACTCATGTGCCATGTTTGGTTGCTATTCTCGATTCATAAAAGGTGGAAGTGTACATTTTCACGAATTTCCTAAGGACAAAGACCTGCAGTTAAAGTGGAGAAATTTGTGTCGACGAAAGGATGCGATGAATGCAAGCACTTCACATGTTTGTAGCCTACATTTTGAGGAAACTGCTTATGAAAGAAATCTTAAATATGAGCTGTTAGGATTACCTGTACCTCCAAAGCTGAGGCGACTGAAACCTGGAACTTTGCCAACACTACTTCTTCCCAACACAACAGGTTAGCATTTAATGACGTTTACTTGGCTAAAACTTCTGGTAATAAAATAATTTTTGTCTTGTATCAGTGAATAACAAAAACACAAAAGGTAGTGAGGTAATGGTTGTACCTAAATGAGTAATGATTAAAAACTAAAACTGATTTGTAATTTTTACATGTCCAAAATTAACCATATTTACTTTTAACATGTGTAGAAACAAGCAGACAGAATGATTGGTAAGGAGATATAGAAAATGGACAGAGAGAGAGAGAGAGAGAGAGAGAGAGAGAGATAGAGAGATGTTCCTGACAATGACGTTACTACTGCAACGCAATTGGTGTTGCATCAACAATGAGTGTTTGGTTGACTTGTTCTCATATACTGTACACTTTTAGCCGACTCTAGCCAAAAGAAGCAGTGTTTTCGTTTTTAATCACGACCACAAAATTCATGAAAAAAATTTTCTTTACCACAATGTAAGCAATACTAAGAATCGGTGAAATGTATAAAATGTGAGAAGAGTCATACACCGCCGAATCTACATAATAATGGGACGATATTCTGAAGCCTCTAATACAGCTCCGGTTTTCCGCTGCAGCCATTTGCCAGAAGCTAACGACTCTGTTGTTTTGAATGGAATCTTTCCCTCGGTTCGGTTAAAGCCGCTCTGGCATGCTCGTGCGAAATGTTAATAGGATCCCTTGGTTACCCCCTTTGTCCGCGGCCCGAAACTAGTCTGAAAACGGCCAGGCTTTTAATTAATGTTTTACAATGAATTGGAAAGAAAATCTTAAATATCTCAATTTGGTTTTATTTTGATATCGATGAAGATATGGACTCTGAATTAATAAAATCACAGGTGCAAGCGAGACCTGTTATGTGGGACAAGCCAAAGTGCAGATTACATATCCCGATGAAGCTAATTCGAACTTAAACTCGCAAATTCTTTCATCAGGAGATGTAAGAACTATGCAAGAAACACAGCATCGATCAATATGAGATATACAAGACTCACTATAACGTCTCCCAGGTATCTACAACTATCCCATTTTGCAAAATCCCCTGAGATCAACTTCAGCAGCAGAAAATCTACGTCAGTGGCCAATAAAACCGGAAAACCGAAAGTTAAACAAAGATAAGACATTGTAGTATGCTAACTTCAAAACCATAAGAAAAATTTCCCTATATATAAGTTAAATAGTGGCTAAACCGCATTACATTACTCTTACTAATAATTAACTTTATTAACTATTCCCTACCATGGTTAGCCAGCTAACTGCCACCACTGTTCTTTCACTCACCTTTCCTATCAGCTAAAAGAGTTCCTCCACTATGCAAACCTTGCAAAAAGTATGCATAATTATTTAAATTGATTTTGACTATTTATCTGGAGCGGACAAAAATTAAATGAGGTTAGTGCAATAATATGAGCTGCAAAATCTGGACGAAGTTGAAGAGAAAGGCAGTGAAGATTCTGACAGCAGAATGAATGCTTCAAAGTTCACACCTAAGATTAGAGCTCTCTTGCTTGAGAGTACACTTGGGCACACTTTTCTATCGTATTTCTCTTCCTCTTGTTTTTTAAAAGTTTTTATAGATTATACAGGAAATATTTATTTTGATGTTACTGTTCTTAGAATATTCTATTTTTCATTGTTTCCTTTCGTCACTGAGCTACTTTCCCTTTTGGAGCCATTGGGCTTATATCATCCTGCTTTTCCTTATAGGGTTGTAGCTTAATAAGTAATAATAATAATAATAATAATAATAATAATAATAATAATAATAATTTTCCACCGAGAAAGAAATCCTAGAACATTCATCTACCAAAGATATCCGGAAACTGCAATTTCATTCGTATGTCCTAAATTTGATCCAAATAATTAAGAAGGTAATTACAGTCCACCACATTTGGTATTCAACATATTGCTTACAAATCACCTTATTGCAACAAAGCATCGTCGACCGGAAGGTTATGAAGAAATCTAAAAAGCATTTCTATTTACCTTGAATTAGGTTTAGAGGTTCGTATGTGTCCCCTATATTCCCCTGAGCTTTAGTACAGCCAGCTTTTTTATCATAAAATATATATAAAGCTTTAGCACTCTTAAAAAAGCCCGCCTGCCAAAATGTCTGCTTAATCTTAAGCTTTAAACCTTCCAGCCAAAAACGTTGATTTCCAAAACTTTTATATTTTTCGATGAACAGAATCAGCACGACATTCTATTATTTTTTCACTTCATACAATCTAAATGAAAATATCGTAGATATTGCTCTTGATTTATTCGCGGCGTGAAGTAATGCATATCTATACAAAATAAGAGTTTAAATATAGGTTGGTTATGTGGCTTGCAAGCTCACGGTTCAGGAGAGCAAAGACGATGCGCGCTTGTGTGTGTGACTGATAAGTATTTTGCAACTCGTCAAAAAGCTCCTTGAAAATCGACATGAATTCCCGGAAAGACACCAGATCCATCTATAAAAAAAAATAGCTTTTGGCAATAGGTCGCGAGCACTCCCGTTCCTGTAAAAGCCGTTTTCCCAAGCGTAAACGGAGGTCGAGCAAAAATCAGACAACAAAACGTAAAAGCAATATAAGAAATGATTGTTAATTTTAAAATGATAAGACACATGTACTCTTACATAAATAAAATTGTAGTCAAACCACGGTTTATTTTGACATTACTTTACAGACTGTTCCTTACCATAATCCTCTAGCTAAATACCATCATTCTCCTTTCACCTACCTTCCCTATCAGTTAAAAAAAAAACATCGTTTTGTCAATAATCCTTGTATATTGACGGTAAGATTGAGCTCTCGTGTTATTATAAAGTTGTTGTCAATAATATTGGCTAATTGGTTTACTATTGGTTGGTAAGATGTCAAAATATAACCTGAATAATATTTATATGACCCACTCAGTCGTCAGGCTGAATTTCAAAGTCTCAGATTTACGTGAATTATATAGAAATTTGAATTTCATTAAAGTGATGATTAAAGAAAACCAAGAGAAATTATTAGTTAAAGAAAAGAAAAAAAACGTACACTTAACTCACTCTCTCTCTCTCTCTCTCTCTCTCTCTCTCTCTCTCTCTCTCTCCATGCATTTTTGTTTGTGAATCACACTGTCTTACGACATAGCCCCTTTTGGTATCGTCTGTCCAGCTTTACAGCTTTATTGGTTCCTGGTTGCTTTATCGCGGTCTGCCCAATTTACACAGATCACTTGAGATGTCCCAACGTCACTCTGGAGGAAAATAAAGGGGAAAAAACGAGGTAACAAAGCGAGGGGATCTGGCGAAATTGGAAACAGGAAGAAGTAAAGGAAGGGTGCGGAAGGGAAGGCGGAAAGAAAGAAGGACAGTGACGCAGAAGGGAAATAAAAAGGGAATTGATAGAGAATATGTGTGAGATAGAGAGAGATTAAATATTTGTATGTTTGACAAGAAACAGATGTGTAGAGAGAGAGAGAGAGAGAGAGAGAGAGAGAGAGAGAGAGAGAGAGATAAGATTTCAAAATTCAATGCTGTGCGTTTATATTACATAAAGGTGGCTTACATCTGGAGCGTTAGTTGCTTACCAAAATTTTGACGTAGCTTTATTGTGTCTTCTCGTTACAGTAATAATTGATTATTTGAGATGAAGCTATATAAAAGTCTTAATTTTTTTAGTGTACTGTATTCTATAACACGAACAACAGAACATGCAATTCAAATTTAGCGAGTAATTTTTGTGTCAGGAGCACCACTTCACCATCATCTAGTATGGCAAAAGAGTTGAGTGTGTGACATCATAGTAGTGATGTACAACGTGGCAAGTATTGCATGAGTTGCTGCCGTTGTCCCAATTTTAGGTCCAGCTTGGAAGATCATCTTGTTGGTTTGTTGTCTTCAACTTCTTAAGACACTGCAAAACATAAAAAGACAATTACTGAATCATCTGCATTGTGTATTGGTGCAGCAACACTACGATAGACATTGAGAAATTCTATGGAAGGGGAACCTACGAGTACAGCTGTCCTGGGAATGGGAGTGGCATGTCTGCAACACCCGGGCCAATTGGAAGTTTGTGAAGTGGTCTTTCCTTTGGTCTGCTCATTTTTTAATGGAATGTGTTACTTCTAACAGTAAACCTAGAGGATTTTTACCTACCCCCTAGTCCTGAAGGAATATGTAGCGCCAACTTTCTTCCCAGAAAATCAATATTTTTCCAAGGATGTTGACGCTGGCAGTGACAATCAACATGTTAATGGGGGTGTAAAGATTGCCACCGACTCAATAGATGACACAGGAATATCAAAAAGTCGCCAAATTTTTTGAGCATATAAGTTTCACAAGTAGACGAATCATGATGGGATTTCGAGGTTTAACACACACAGCATTAGTCAAAATAAGAATGGTATTCTTAAGGGTGATTGAATTGAAATAGAAAAATATGCCGACAATGATATTTCTATGCGCCCTTCCAGAGCACAACATTCCCACTTAATATTGTTCAGTTTTACCATGGTCACCATTGTGGATAGGTGTTCATTTGTTTTTCTGGGGGTTTTATTGCCCATGTCTACGTAGTCCACTGTGTAAATTCACATTTGTATATCTATTAGGGGAAAAAAGTCTTACTGGCCATCTTGTCTTTTTGAAGGTTAGTACCTGTCAAGGCAATGAATTAAGTAAAACAGACTGGTGTTAGTGAGAAGAGTTTTAGAAAGTATGTAGGAGGTGTAGGAAGGGTAGTAGCTCAGAAGAACCTAAACCTTTAAAAATGCTTGGATGGCCCTGTAAGACCTGTAATTAGACAAAGAGTGTGCTGAAGTGAGAGCTAGAGAAAAACCAGTCTTCTGTTCAACAACATGTTTTGTTAAAGAATTGAATCCTTAAGTGTTTAGCGAGTGTTCTGTTTGAATTTTAAGTCGCTGCATGAACGAACTTAAATACATGTGTTACCACCTGAAAAAAAAGAAACCCCTTTTGAGCCTCAGGCAGAATGATCCCAGAGTTGCTTATGCCAAAAAGAAAAAAAGAAAATACTTGCACTAAGTTTGGCTTAACGTTCATTGGGCTGACAAAGCACCTTTACAGTGACAACATGAAGAGAAGACCATGAGTACTGTCATGCTAACAGTAATCCTCTTGACCCCATACCATTGTGGGACTGTAAAACACCTCTGTTCGTTGATAAGTGGGGTAGTTATCTGGTAATGGTTTAGGGTTTCTTGTAGCTCTCCCTAAAAATGTTAGAGTAAATCAGTTTGTAATATACAACCATCTCCCGAAGGCAGTATTCCAGCCTGTCAATGGTGAATGCAGGTGATCATGTGAATTAATGTGGAGATACACTTGCCAGAACAGAGGAGCAATGAGATAATGTTAAATTGCGAGTGAAGATAGCCACAGTATAGCAAAGACCATTTCATTAGGGGCTATGACTGAGAGTCAAAGAGCCCCCACCTAGAGAATATCTATGACGACGACCAGTTGAACCGAGAATATCTCCGAGCAATCTATAACAACGACTAGTAGAACCTTAGTTCAACTGGTCGTCGTCATTGATTGCTCGGAGATATTCTCTAGATGGGGCTCTTTGACTCGCTGTCATAGTCCCTAATGAAATGGTCTTTGCTATACTGTGGCTCGCTTCGCTCGCAATTTAACATTAACTCATTGCTCCTCAGTTCTGACAAGTGGTACATGTTGCCCTTTGCTCTACACATGTACTGGCTGCAGTGGGTGGAGTAACCAAAGAGTTCCTGGTTTCTGGGACACAAGTCTGAAAACTGCCTGTGGAGCTCCATATCACACTGCCAAAATCTGTTACCCACTGTCTTCGGGATTGTGATGTTTCCTTTTTAGATGAATGGCTTGGAAATGTCTGTGATATTAACACAATGAAAAATTTGTGGCACGTTGCAAGGAAGGCGTTGCAGGGCAAGGACGTCCGGTTCCTCTTCAAACTAGAAGCGGCCATCAGAGAGGCGTGGGCAAATATATCGCTAGAAATACTTCGAAGTCTTTCCTTATCCCTCCTCAAGCCCCTAAAGGAAGTAAATAAAAGAAAGGGAAACCCAATTGAATATCAAACCGACAGAGCGTCCTCTAGAATAAAAAAAGAGCAGAGGTATATAGCTGCTATATTTTACTGTTCTGTTTTTGCATAACAAAGAGTTGGATTCCGTTTCGGTCGTTTAATTAGATTTCACAGATTCGTTAACAAGTTTTTGGGTCTTTGATTAGAATCAGCGTTTTTCTACCTGTTTTCTTTTCATTCATCTCTCTTTTTATGACCTTTTCCTGCTTTACGTTTGATCTTCCACTTTTCCTTGTTAATTTTTAGTTCCTTTTCCGCATTTTATGTTCTCGGGCAAGTTTACGGCTGATTTATTCACGCATTTCTTTCGAATGCTGCAACTGATGGAGGCAGTAAATTTGTCAACACGATCGTTTGGAAAGATTCTCATCTCTCTCTCTCTCTCTCTCTCTCTCTCTCTCTCTCTCTCTCTCTCTCTCCTCTCTCTCTCTCTCTCTCTCTCCTTGGAATAGATAGGTCAACTGTATTATTATATTTTGATATTTACTTAGCTATCATAAAATACTAGGTGGGTTTGCTGTGAGCGATCAGAATTTAAATTTCTCCCACCATCACCAATCCGCAGTGGCTAGCGTGTGATGAAAATGGCCAAACGCTTGACATGAATAAGGGTATGTCTGAGGTCTTTGTCCTTCATTGGAATAGAAACGCTGCATTTGTTTTAATAAGATTCTATATAAATGTGAGGGGTGTTGTGACCTCATCCCTAAAGACTCACTGAAATGCTAGATGTTTGTACTCGTTTGGTACCATCGTCTTCATAAGGGAAAATGGATATGGGAAAATAGTAATCAGAAGGTGTTTTATGGTAATGAATTGTTTTTTCACATTTGCCATTCTTTCAAGCAAATCTATCAATACTTTTTTGCGAAATTATTCTTAGTCTTACATACAAACAACAGAATAACAATGGTCAGTTAAAATACGAAGGAATACAGTAAGTGGCTTTTTACGGAACGTATTGGATGATGAACTGAGAGAGAGAGAGAGAGAGAGAGAGAGAGGAGAGAGAGAGAGAGAGAGAGAGAGAGAGTGTGTGTCCTATCTACGATTAATCTCCCATAGTCTAGTAATAATAGAGATAGAAAATTTGATAACCTTTATATGAAAAACTTCTGTCAAATGTTTGCTAAGATTAACATTGATTTGCTTCACTTCTCGAATTTTACTGTTGATTAATTCTTGCCATCCAGAGCCACACAAATCTCTAGCTAGAATAGATTTTCACGTTTCTCATATGCTGCTCTCTGACATTACAGTAGCTCAGGTTCGGATGGCACAAACAACCCAAGTATAATAACATGTATGAAAACATATTTTTACCAGTTTTATGTTGCTTCAAAAGCATTTTTTCTTGTAATATTTTATGCTAAGTACTGGCGACATAACCATCGTGGTCTATGTTTCCCTTCATCAAAAGTTTACACTTTCTAACTTTTTCATGGTGTCGGTTTCATCTACATGATATTCTACATCACTGGCCTGTGTCGCAAGTTGTACAGGTCTTTTTTTTTTTCCAGAAAAAGAAAAATAATTTTTGGCAAATTGAATTGTACATGACAACCCTTCCCCCTCCCTACCCTATCACTGTTTTGAAAAGAAAAGTTCTTAACATCTAATTAGATCTGCTGGTTCGGATAATTTTTTTTCCTCCTGACATTCAAATAAGTTTTATCTTATTTCGTGGCTTGTTATGGTCTACATTGTGATGTTGGGTAGTCCAATCACGGACCTCGTAAGATTATTGGGTCTGAAAACTGCTGAAATAAGTCGTCAAACTGGTGCGAAACACTGAGCTATTCGGAACCTTATCTTCAAGTTCAAGGCGGGGGGGGGGGGGGGGGTTCATTTGTACCCACCCAAATCCAAGGTGGAAGATGTGTGAAGAGACTTGTGTACTCGAATACAACCCCTATTGCAAGGCAACAGAAAGAACAAAATCCTTTGCAAGTGATTGGCATTAGTACTGCATATGCAGAAGTAGACAACTCTGCCACTGGTACGGAATAAATTCTTCGTTTTATTTTTTTACATTTAATTTTAGGTGGAAAAATTCTATTGAAAGGAAAATTTAGATTCTTTTATTTTAGGCTTTCAGATAGTCGAAGTAGTAGCAGCAATAGAAGTATTTGGTTGTATAAATAGCTGTATTTTGAAGAAAAAAAAACGTGAATGTGTATGTAAGATTAGTTTTAATGTCAACACTGGTCTTTTATGAGAGAGGGATAAAAAATAATGAGAAATGATTTATATACTAGTAATATCGCCCTATTTAGAATGAAAAAATATGGGATATGTGGAGAGAGAGAGAGAGAGAGAGAGAGAGAT
>NC_090751.1:24623766-24641266 GCF_036898095.1 Palaemon carinicauda | reverse complement strand
AATAACACTAAGACACTGAAAAAGAGCAACATGGATAAGTGAGCAAACTAAAGTAGAGGATATTCCAACAACGTATAAGAAAAAGAAATGGACATCGGCAATACATATAATGAGAATGACAGAAAATATATGGACATCAAGAATAACAGAATGGGTCCTTAGAGACTGTGAAAGAAGCACTGGAAGGAAAAGAAGACGATGAATCGATGATCTAAGAAATGTTTGCGTAGATAGAATAGATTGGTATAAATAAGTTCACAAGGACTGCTGTTTGTTACATTCTTTAAAATAATAAAAGTATAAAGTATGAATACACGTATGGCTGGAAGTTAGCGATTGGATTAAGGAAATCATTTGGCATTAATGTAAAACGATTAAATTGAATAAAGATAAACAACAAATAAGGAAAGACAGAAACCCGGATGCGGCTCTTAAGATGCACCTGCATTGTGGCAACCTTAGTTTAACCAAGGTGATTATGAGACATAATAGGGAATGTATCTCAGGGGAGAGAGAGAGAGGAGAGAGAGAGAGAGGAGAGAGATGAGAGAGAGAGAGAGAGATAGAGAGAGAGGAGAGAGAGGAGAGAGAGAGAGATTATTTTCAAAGTGAAGACCATAGTATGGACATTCTTATCTTTTGAAAGATTGCCCAAGATAAGTTGAGGCCAAATAGGTTATCTGTCTGTTTCTCCAATTATCTGATCTGATACGTTATCAGAATGGATACTAAGTATATTTAATATTTTGCTTTACTTTTTAACCTTTTTCCATGTTCTTATTTTATATTTAAACAACTGGCTTTAATAAACCTATTGGAGCTAAGGATAATATATACTTCATTGGTTTACCGGGTCTTCATTACCTTTATATATTACTATATTCGTATCACTAATTTGGGGAAAAAAAATTTAGCCAAATGTGTAAATGGTAAAGGATGTGCGAGGATGTCGAAGCTGAATTTCAAGAGGATATCTGCTAAGTAAGACTAGAATAAAAAGATTGTGAATGAGATTTCCTGTTAATAGTTTATATATGACATATCAGTTTTGACGTTGTTACTTTTTTAGATTGATTTATTGTTAATTTATTCTCTTCATTTATTTATTTCTTTATTTCCTTTCCTCACTGGGCTATTTTTCCTGTTGGAGCCCCTGGGCTTATAGCACTTTGCTTTTCCAACTAGGGTTGTAGCTTGGACAGTAATAATGATAAAAATAATACTGTCCAGCCAAACCAAAAGTATTGTACTATATATCAGAGGAGGATCTCCACCAATGAGCGCCTACATTACAAGGCAACACTTAGGTCTGATGTAAAAGTATTGTATTCTGCTTTGTTTTATCTCTCTTATTTTTCCTATATGCTGTTGATAGCAGCACCGTTGAAAGCTTCTTGTTCCTTGTAATGCCTGGGATGCGACGCAACGAAACCACTGGGGACTAAATCTTCAAGGAGAAGAACACTTCAAAATCAAACCATTGTTCTCTTGTCTAGGGTAGTGCCATGGCCTTTAGTACTGTGGTCTTCCACTGTCTTGGGTTGGAGTTCTCTTACTTGAGGGTACACTTAGGCACACTATTCTATCTGTTTCCTTATTTCCTTTCCTCACTGGGCTGTTGTCCCTGTTTGGGGGCCCGTGGACTCATAGCATCGTGCTTTTGACTAGGATGGTAGCTTAGTTAATAATAGTAATTATAAAGCCCTTCCATGCATCTACGGCATACAGGTGCCTGCAGTGGAATATCTCGTGCAATATGTAAGAAAAATTTCGTGAGTGTTTTAGGAATCAATATAGAAAGCCTGGATACATTGGTGATGGGTGCAATTTCAATGAGTATTACCTTTTGACCGAAGAGGGTTTCAAATCTCGGGTACTAAGATTTCTGATGAATATTCCCGCTTGATGCGTCATCCTATTTACATTTTTTTTTTTTTATTGTTGTTAACCTTTTTTTTTCGTTATTAATATTATGGCCAGGTTCCATAATTATTTTCATTTTTTATCACAAATGTGTTGTGCCTTTAAAACTCTTTGGTTTTTATTTTTTACTGTGTAGTAACTTCGTTTTTACAGATGATTATTTTTATGGACCTAATGTGAGAGCTAAATAATTCAACCAAGTTTCTTTAGGTAATGTATGTCATTTATTTAGGGGATTTTTTTATTTGTATGATTGTTTTGTTGAGATGATAAAATGAGAGTCGCATTTGTCATTTTTACATTTAATCAATAATATTCAGCTATATGTCCCTTTTTACTTCTAATATTGTGTAAACTCGAACATATTAAGGATTAAAGTTGGTTTTAGCTGGAGTTGGTCATAAAGACAAGATAAACGCCAGTGATAGAAGACACGATTATATTTTCAGAGGTTACATGTGAGAGAGTTAAGAGGCTTAATCGTCTTTTATTTCTTATCATTTACTGGCCCCTGGAACTCTCTTTTTTCCTCTTACGATTTTCAACCTGAATTCTTTAAAGAAGAAGATGCCCATATCATTGATGTGTTATGGCAGTGACTGGCATTTCTTGGTCGCCAGCATCATCGGTGTGTTATGGCGGTGTATGGCATTTCTTGGTCGGCAGCCTCATCAATGTGTTGTGGCAGTGTCTGGCATTTCTTGGTTGGCAGCCTCATCGATGTGTTATGGCGGTGTCTGGCATTTCTTGGTTGGCAGCCTCATCGATGTGTTATAGCGGTGTCTGGCATTTCTTAGTTGGCAGCCTCATTGATGTGTTATGGCGGTGTCTGGCATTTCTTGGTTGGCAGCCTCATCGATGTGTTATGGCGGTGTCTGGCATTTCTTGGTTGGCAGCCTCATCGATGTGTTATGGCGGTGTCTGGCATTTCTTGGTCGGCAGCCTCATTGGTGTGTTATGGCAGAGTCTGGCATTTCTTGGTTGGCAGCCTCATCGATGTGTTATAGCGGTGTCTGGCATTTCTTAGTTGGCAGCCTCATCGATGTGTTATGGCGGTGTCTGGCATTTCTTGGTTGGCAGCCTCATCGATGTGTTATGGCGGTGTCTGGCATTTCTTGGTTGGCAGCCTCATCGATGTGTTATGGCGGTGTCTGGCATTTCTTGGTTGGCAGCCTCATTGGTGTGTTATGGCAGAGTCTGGCATTTCTTGGTCGGCAGCCTCATCAATGTGTTGTGGCGGTGTCTGGCATTTCTTGGTTGGCAGCCTCATCGATGTGTTATGGCGGTGTCTGGCATTTCTTGGTTGGCAGCCTCATCGATGTGTTATGGCAGTGTCTGGCATTTTTCGGTTGGCAGCCTCATCGATGTGTTATGGCGGTGTCTGGCATTTCTTGGTTGGCAGCCTCATCGATGTGTTATGGCGGTGTCTGGCATTTCTTGGTTGGCAGCCTCATCGATGTGTTATGGCGGTGTCTGGCATTTCTTGGTTGGCAGCCTCATCGATGTGTTATGGCGGTGTCTGGCATTTCTTGGTTGGCAGCCTCATCGATGTGTTATGGCGGTGTTTGGCATTTCTTGGTTGGCAGCCTCATCGATGTGTTATGGCGGTGTCTGGCATTTCTTGGTCGGCAGCCTCATCTATGTGTTATAGCGGTGTCTGGCATTTCTTAGTTGGCAGCCTCATTGATGTGTTATGGCAGTGTCTGGCATTTCTTGGTTGGCAGCCTCATCGATGTGTTATAGATGTTTTATAGCGGTGTCTGGCATTTCTTGGGGATGCCCCATCCAATGGGGAGCAACAAGATGGGAAACATTATCAATATAATTTTTCCACTTTATAAAAAATAATAGTGAAACAATACTCTCAGGAAGAATAGAATGGGCCTTTGTGAATAGACTGATAAGGAATATCATACGACACAAAGTAAATGAAATAATAAAAAAAAGTTAAAGTATTTCCTACACGGCTTAGATAAGGGTGCGATATCGTTAATGGCGTAAGCGCTATCAATGCGTAGTAAGCACTTATCACCGACGTAGTATGGCTGTGACCCCTAACCAACAAATTGGAATTCTGACGATAAGATCAACGCCGGCATGATAATTCAGGATGACGGTCTCAAGGAGTTCATACCCGAATTAGTTTCCATTTTTATCTTTGGGTCTTTTCTTTGGGAGACGCCGTATCAGCGAACTTGTTAAAGAGATAAGTTTTTTCTGTTCTTATCTTGAAAGTTCAGAGGATGATAGGGTCTTGTTATCAGTGGCCTCGATTAAGTATTATTTATTTTCTTCCAGTTGGAGGAGCGCGGGAGAATCTCTCTCTCTCTCTCTCTCTCTCTCTCTCTCTCTCTCTCTCTCTCTCTCTCTCTCTCTCTCTCTCTCTCTCGTTTTGTTTTTATTATATAAGAAATCTAAATACTAGTGTTTTTTCTTTACGGAGGAGAACGGGACTTTTTTTGAAGGGGAGAAAGTTATATCTCTCTAGTTTGCCTTATTACAAACATTATACTGTTCTTTTTTTATTCATGTCCACTCTTCTTTCTTTCTCTGCTTGTCTTCTCTTCCAAGCAATGTTGTTATGTCCTATACAGCACTTTACATAGAACCTGGTATAATTATAGAAGCCATTCGTAAATGTTACCAAGTTTAAGTGGCCAAAACATTTTACATAGATTTTTAACCAATTCTGAAAACAAGCTACGCATTCTCTCGAGCGTTTATTAAGAGCCTGTGTCTCTACAAGACCAGAGAACAATAATTCGTTCTCGTCTTCCCTCTAAAGATCAGCCCAAGGTCCTTTAGATAAGTAAATTATATTTAAAGGACCTTGGAACAGCCTACTTTGCTTTGACCTCGGGTCACTTTGGGTACTCGAGAACTGGCTCTTGAGAGTTGCTTTAGGCAAATTCCAAAGGGAGCACAAAAGCATCACTTGGCTTGTGATGGGTACAGTATCTTCGGCTGAAAGACTAGCCATCTGAAAGGCTTATTTTCTCTCTCTCCTTCCACCTGCTTCGGGCCATCGTTGAGTCCCTTTGCACTATCCCCTTAAGTCTTATGCCCTTTTTTTTTATATGCCGTTCGTGAATGGCAGAGGCAAGGGGAAGTAACAATGGCCTAGCTAGCGGGGCAATGCCCTAGAACCTAACCATATGATTAGTATCCAAGCCCCTCTCCGTCCAAGCTAGGACAAAGGAGGACCAGGAAATGGCTACTGATAACTCTAAAGGTAGACCTTTAGGAGGGCCCCCCCCCCCCATACTTAGCTCACATGGATGGTGTGGTAGCAGTCACCACAAGAAACTTTGAGCTTGAGCGGGAGTCGACCCCAAACCGAGAGATAGACAGACATGGACGTTTCCAATGTAGATTAGATTTGTTGAATATGAAGAACGTGATGGTGGGGATTTTTTTTTAAGATTAGATTTATTCTTGGAAAACAAGTTAATTTTTTTTCAAAATTAAGTTTACTATTTTGGAATTCGAGTTGCATGACCCTAGTAGTTCAGGTCAATCAACACTAAATTATTATTAATATTATTATTATTTTTATTATTATTATTATTATTATTATTATTATTATTATCATTATTATTATTATTATTATTATTATTATTATTATTATTATTGTATTTATAAGTTGAGATTGATAAGAAATTGGCCTTTCGGAATTACAATGATACATTTTGACCGTGCTACATTATAGGGGACGTCTTGATAATAAAAAAAACGAAGTATGTACTGTATATGGAATTACTATAACAAAAAAATACCATCTCGGTCCACCTACAAAGTATTTTTTATTCCCTAGAATGACAGTCACATTGTCACATTCTACCACGAAGAATGACACGTGAAAGGAAATAGACAGAAAGTCTTAGATTATCAATTGTACTTGAACGTTGTCTTGCTTGTCATGGTGTACTAAAGATAAGATAAATTAAAGGCGTGACAATTAAGTTTAGATTTCCAGTTGCCTGGGATTCTATAACACATTCATTTCGCTTGAGGGTACACTCGGGCACACTATGCTATCTAATTTTATTTATCTATCTCATTGCTTTGTTAAAGTATTTTTAGTTTATATAGAAAATATTTATTTTATTGTTATTACTGTTCTTAAAATATTCGATTTTTCCTCGTTTCCTTTGCTCACTGGGCTATTTTCCCTGTTATGGCCCCTGGGCTTATAGCATCCTGCTTTTCCAACTAGGGTTATAGCTTAGCAATTAATATTAATAATAATAATAGAATAAACATTTCATATTACTTACATTTACAGTTGGGAATAGTATTTTTATGGCTGTTATTTCATGAAATGTTTAAGGAAAAAAAACGATCTCGTTCTAGTGGTATTCAATGTGTGAAATCATCTTTCAATAATTGACTTGTGGAAGGTTTTATTAACATGAATTATCTGTGCTGGTGATTGTTTTAAATCGAGTTCGGAAAACTAGTTTTCACTCCTGTCGGTTAACTGCTAACTTCATTTATATAACAAGTAGGAAGAAGGGTATTATTATTATTATTATTATTATTATTATTATTATTATTATTATTATTATTCAAGCTACAACCATCATTGGAAAAGCAGAATAGTGCAAGTTCAAGGGCTCAAGGAGACGAAGCAGCTTATTTTGAAAAGGAAACGGAGAAGTAACGAAAAGACTATAAAGGAAAAATAACAAAAATATCGAATATATCAAGAAAAATAACAAAATTAAGTACATAAGAATTTCATAATAAATGAGGTAAGACTTGTCAACCTGTTCAGCAGAAAAGCACTGATTCAACTACCCGATTAAGAAAATTATTCCACAATCTGGCTACAGCTGATATAAAACTTGTAGAATAATAATAATAATGACTTTATACTAAAAACCAATCTGGTAATGTTAAATGCATATAGCCTATATTTTGGCGTAGGCCTACCCAAGATCTTGCGCCATACTGTGATGTATTCTGAACAAAGTAGTCTCGCTGGATCTAACTTCTTTTCATAGAACTTTCTGTAAAACCTAGTAACAATAGCGGGCTTCACCTTATCATATCCCAATCGCAAAAGAAATAAATATGGCTTCCAATTTTGGGTAGCAAAAATCAAAAAAATTTTATGTTGACGTGTAAAGCTGTGATACATAATTTTTGTTTTCGACATTTATGCTCGTGATAATGTTATATTTAGTACATTCAATGTCATTTATATAACATTTATCGAGGCAGTATGATTAACTAATGCTGATATTGGTAAAATGTATATGTGGTATGAACGAATTATGCCTAAACAAATTTGATCAGGCATAGCCTAGGCCTATGCTAAAGCCTTTTACTTCATAATCAGGCAACGGTAAAGTGTCAATTGTGTTAAAGTAATTGCATATTTTGTACTTCGTACCGGCTGGTACAGTCTGGGAAGATCTGAATGCAAAGGATGGTCAGAATTATGTAGAATCTTAAGTAACCTGCACAGAAAAACTAACTGAATCTGCTGTACGAGGTAGAGTTGGATGTTATAGTGGGTATTGAAAAGTCAGTATGTTATTTAACAAGTAGATTCAAGTTCCTACTCGTGTATATTAATCTCAGGTGACTAATGTTACTACATGTTTTGTTTTCCATAGTACTCGCACACACAATAATTCTTATAGTCGTATCTTTAACATCATAAGGCTCAATACTGCACAGTATTACAGAAGTTTTATTCCACATGTGACCATTTCGTGGAGTGCTCTCCATAATCTGGTGGTTGAATCGGCTGAACTTCAGAAGTTCAAACTTACTGGAAAGGTTTTTCTGCTGTCCTGGTTTACTTTAGTCTCATTTCATAATTTATATATAAATTATTTTTTTAGCGTTGTTACTTATCTTCATGTGTCTCTTACACTTGTATAGTTTGTTACCTGTTTTCTGTCTTTTCCCTTTTGAAGTCTAGGGCTTGTGTCATTTGGATTTTACAATTAGGGTTATAACCTGGCCAGTTAAAATATATATATATATATATATATATATATATATATATATATATATATATATATATATATATATATATATAAATATGTGTGTGTGTGTATTACATTATGAAAACGTTTTTGGGCATGATATTCGATTGGAAATTTGTCTTGACTATTCTAGTCGCGCCGATGCCCAAAGATCCAAAGATTGGTCAAGAAATCTTGATTGAGTCCGCGTAATTCATTATGTAGATCAAATCTTGAGTGATGCTACCATATATATATATATATATATATATATATATATATATATATATATATATATATATATATATATATATATATATATATATATGAAAAAACTCGATTGCAGTCAGTACCGTTCTTCTGCATAGGTGCTCATCACGTGTGAGGTGTCGTGATTTTTACACGCACACATATACACACACACGCGCGCGTGTATACACACAAATATGCATGGATAAGAAAATGCCACCCATTCCTTGGTCTTTTCGAAGAAATTGGTGGAACAACATCACGTAGATACACCGTCTCGCACGCCAGATGTCAGGGGAACAAAAAAGAATTGGGGGAAGACCCATCCTTCTTAGCTGCTTTATTTTAAAGGATTCAGTCAAGGATTGTTCAGGTTACATGACTCTGCAATATGGAAATTTGATAGGACACCTTGCGTCCTTCCGCGCCAATTAATTTTTCGATTTTTTTTTTTTTTTTTTTTTTTTTTTTTTTTTTTTTTTTTTTTTTTTTTTACCTGATAGGAAAGATGGGTGACTGAAGAGGGCCTACTACCTGGGTTGTAATGGCCCCGGGGATAACATCCTTGCCTGGTGATTATCAGGCTGGGACTCGAGTCCCGGTCAAACGCGTCAATTTCTTTGGTCGCTGCAACCTCACCATTCTTGGGAGCTAAGGATAGTGGGTTTGGGGGAGCCTATAAATCTATCTGCAGAGTCATAAGCAGCCATTGCCTGGCCCTCCTTGGTCCTAGTTTGAATGTAGAGGGGGCTTGAAAGCTGATCATGTGTAATGTGTTCAGTCTCTGGGGCATTGTTCTGCTTGATGGGGCAATGTCACTGACCCTTGCCTCTGCCATTAATGAGCGGCCTTTAAACCAAAGTATGAAAGGTTTGGCAAGTTAAGTGTTAGTAGGAGTAATATAAAGTGTGGCTGAGCCACAAATTTATGTATACCGATCGGCGAAGATGAGTCGGACATCCATATGTCCTAAACCAGTGAGAACCTCCATTTTGTAAGGAATGTGGTTTTTTTTTTTTTTTTTTTTTTTTTTTTTTTTTTTTTTTTAGCTCTTGTTTCGTGACTTCATAATAATAATAATAATAATAATAATAATAATAATAATAATAATAATAATAATAATAACAACAACAACAACTTAATTAAATCAGAGGCCGTCAATTTATTTGATAAAAATATGGAATGATAATGAATCAAAAACCAAATGGAACGATTTGAAAGACTTGTCTCCTGTAAAGAGAAATTTAAAAAAAAAATAGGTTGATGTAACGGGTTCTTTCCTTGTGGCGCTGAATGCCAAGCTTAAGGAGAGAGAGAGAGAGAGAGAGAGAGAGAGAGAGAGAGAGAGAGAGAGAGAGAGAGAGATTGAATATATCTGTAGGCTACTCACAATTTGAAACATAAAGAACAGACAAACAGGGAGAGAAAGAGAGAGAGGGGGAGAGTGACATCAGAGCCCTCCCCTTCTGTGCTCCAGAGGATTAACAACAAGAGGTGCTTGTAAACTCTCTTGTATCCGGGGTCTCTCTCTCTCTCTCTCTCTCTCTCTCTCTCTCTCTCTCTCTCTCTCTCTCTCTCTCTCTCTCTCTCATTTACCCAATGAGAGGATAAAAGAAAAAATAATTTCATACGCAAGGTGTATTCGAATATGGAAGCAAAGTGGGTCAAGAGAATTAAATGTTCTTCCGTATTCTATTCAAAGGTCTGAAACATTGAAGTTTATTCATAGCTTGTCTTTTTAAAATATAATTATATGAAAAAGTTTAGGAAGCGCAAAGGGAGTAAATAGAAATATTTTCTGCAGCAGCTATTAGGAGTTTTTTTTTTTTTTTTTCTTTTGCGTCCCAACATAGCTCAGAACAATTTGTGTCTTTCTTTCTCTGGGATTATTTATGGCTGTGAGCCATTGCATTGCGGTTGTTTTTCAGTTTTTTTTCCTGCCTTGCCGTGGATCATGACCAGTAGTGTGTGTGTGTGAGAGAGAGAGAGAGAGAGAGAGAGAGAGAGAGAGAGAGAGAGAGAGAGAGAGAGAGAGAGAGAGAGAGAGATAGTCACGAGAAGGCAGCGAACTGGGAGGGCCGTTGTTATTACTGTGAAATATGATGGGAAATTTGGTCTTGAAGAGATTTCCTGAAAAAAATAAATTGTCATCGTTTATTTACGTTTTTCGTTTAACTTTACTTAGGATGTTAATCTTTAGTCATTTTTTTTTTATTGTTTATTGTATCTTAAAAATATCTGTATCATAGAAAAAAGTGGAGAGACGACAAATCTTACCCATAGATTCGGTTTTCGAAAGAACAGAGCTCCAATCCATAGCTCAGATTTTCCAACGAAATTCAATAAGAATAGGAATTTCAAGTATTATTATTATTATTATTATTATTATTATTATTATTGTTGTTGTTGTTGCTATTGTTATTGCTATCGTTATTGTTATTGTTATTATTATTATTATTATTAGCACAAGATGCTATGAGCCCAAGGGCTCCAACAGGGAAAAAATAGCCCAGTGAAGAAAAGAAATAAGAAAATGAATAAATTACAAAAGAAGTAATGAACAGTTAAAACAAGGCATTTTAAAAACAGTAACAGTAATAAAGTAGATCTTTAATAAGAGACTGTATGTTAGCCTGTTCAACTTAAAAACATCGCTGCAAGTCTGACTTTTGAAGTTCCACCGATTGAGCTGCCTGATTAGGTAGAGCATTGTCATTCCACAATGAACTCGGGTAAAATTGTATCATCAAAGAGCTATACAAAGTAGGCGTTCGTGATACCACGATTAGATTCATAGACTTTGTGTGGGATGGATATATGAAAGTAGGAGTGGGGAGCACATTTATTTGTGGTGGCCGATGTGGTAACGTCCCTGACTGGTGAACGCCAGAGTTGGCTACGAGTCCTGCTCAGACTCGTTAGTTCCTTTGGTCGCTGCAGCCTCACCTTTCTTGTGAGCTAAGGATGGAGGGTTTGGGGGGAGCTTATAGGTCTATCTGCTTGGTCCTAGCTTGGGTGGAGAGGTGGCTTGGGCTCTGATTATATGTATATATGGTCAGTCTCTAGGGCATTGTCCTGCTTGATAGGGCAATGTCACTATCCCTAGCTTCTGCCATTTATGAGCGGCCTTTAAACCTTTAAATTGAAATTCAAAAGGAAAGATTTCCTCCAGGAAGTACATTTTGTATACGTGCTGAAAAGGTTTGTTGTATAAGTCATGATCACCAAAGCTGTACTAGTCAGGGACACCCACACCGGGTTCTTTTATTGTGAGGGAACAGACAAAAGTCTCCCACCATCACCATTCCGTACTGGTCAGCTTAGTGATGAAAACTGGGCAAACGCCAGATGTTAATAGGGTCATATCTGAGGCCTTCGTGCTGCAGTGGACTAGAAATGGCTGCATTTGTCGTTGCTGATGTTAAATATAAATCCGAGCTTAACTGAAATGTGGGCTTGTTTTTGTTGGATATATGATGGCATTTGTTAGATTTTCGACTACAAATTAGTAACATACCTTGGGTAAATACTACTTATGGACTAGTGTTGTGGGTAGCCTTTTGGAAACGTCCCTGCTCGGCCATCTGCTGGATTGGAGTTGAGCTCGATAGTTTCGTGTAAAATCTGCAACCTCGCCGTTCTTGTGAGCAAGGGATGGTAGGGTTGGGGCGTGGCCACTGGTAGCCCATAGTTCTACCTTCCGAGTTTTCAGCAGCCATTGCCTGTCCCTCCCTGATCTTAGCTTGGTTGAAGATGAGCCTTAGCGCTGATCATATGGCCAGTCTTCAGGACATTGTGACTGTCTCTCGCCTCTGCCATTCATGACCAAGTATACTAGAAAACTCTCCATCAATCATTCATGACCAAGCTCTATTAGCAAAAAAAAAAAAAAAAAAAAAAAATCAGTTCCATAGAATATGCTACCCACGTTAATGATGCTTTAACATCTAATCAAACGTGCTGACGTTTGCAACATAGACAATGGTTGCTGGTGAAATATGAATAATACACATTTTATCTGAACGGGAGTAAACCGCAAAATCATTCACCAAGCCAAACGCCTTGATGCGATATCATTCATATCCGATAGCTACGAAAATATACGATAAGATAACATTCAATTATGGCTACAGCTTTATGCTCTTACCATCGTAGGTATTGCTCAACTAAATTGATAGCATGATAAAAGATATATCTCTCGGGATGTATGACCTTATTACCTCTGCCAAAGAAGTTGGAAGAAGGTTATGATTTCGCCCCTGTTTGTTTGTGAAGAACTTCCTGGCGACAATTTTAATCACAAGGTAATGAAACTAGGAGGGATTGACTGTTGTGTAAAACGCTAGAAAATATTAACTTTTGGAAGGTCACGGGCAAGCAAAATGTTTTAATGTACGTAATCAGGCCATAAGATTGAACATCGGTGTCGCAGAGACTTCAAACTTTTCATATTTGAGCGTATGGATATCCACACCAATTAATAGATGTTTAAGGTCAAAGGTCACAGTGGAGAAACAAGCTGTCGCGGCGGAGGTCTGCGCTCTATGGAGTGCCCCTCTTGATAGAAATGTACTGACAAAAGAAATACAGTTGCGAGTGTTAATGTTAGGTATATAAGAGCGAGCTTAGACTGAAACGTTGACTTGCTTTCTTTTTGTTTCATGTTTTTTTTTTTTTTAAGTAGATTTTGATTTTAATATCACATTTCTTCCTTGTTTAGAAATATGTATCTTGTTCCTTTACAGCATAAGTTGAGTAGATGTAGAGAAATAAGATATTTGTTCTCTCTATTATTATTTTATTTTATGTACAAGAAATTGAGAGTGAAACTATCTCGCATCTACATATAGTTTAGTCAAGTAGTTTAGGGAATAAAGTCTGCCAACCGGTTTCTAATCCTGAGGCAAGTTTTTAAAACGATTTTTTGGTCCACTGGATAAATGAAAGAATAATTTATTCCATGCCATACGTGATACCTATAATCAGGAACTCTTACTGGATCAGAGGTTAAAGGTCAGCTCAATTGTATAGAAACATTAACAACGAAAGGACCCTTGAAAAGGATCTTATAATTGTTTAAACCCTAAATCCTTTTTATTAAATACTTCGAATAGCATCACCCAGCTTTTTTTTTTTTTTTTATATATACAATTCTTTGAGAATCCTTATTAAAGAAGTAAAAAATTTCCCTTGGCCCAGGGTGGGCTGGGATCAGCATCCATGTTTTCATATTTATTTGGGAGTTTTTATCGATTTCCTATTTCTAACATTTATAGCCTATGTGGTAGCCTGTTGATAACATCCTTTCCTGGTGATCGCCAGACTGAGTTTCGAGTGTCGCTCAAACTCGTAATTTCCGTTTGTCGTTGCAACCCCACCATCCTTGTGAGCTAAGGTTTGGGGTTTTGGGGGAGCTTATAGGTCTATCTGCTGAGTCATCAGCAGCCATTGCCTAGCCGTCCTTGGTCCTAGCTTGGGTGGAAAGGGACGTGGATCGTATGTATATAATATGGTCAATCCCTAGTGCACTGTCCTGCTTGATAGGACGATGTCACTGCCCCTTGCCTCTGCTATTCAAGAGTGGCCTTTAAACCTAAAACCTTTGGTCATTTTATAATGACCTCCATCTCGTGAAATATGTTTCCTTGTTTAGTCGTCTTTCAAAAGTAAGAATGTTAGTTACTGGTTAATTTACAAATACAGATGCCTTGAATTTTCAAGAGGTTGCTGGATGTATTTTTGGCTTCATTCGCTTTCGCCTTTCCTTGAGTTTTTCGTGACCAACATTGTTGTTTGTTTACATGAAAGTATCTCTCTCTCTCTCTCTCTCTCTCTCTCTCTCTCTCTCTCTCTCTCTCTCTCTCTCTCTCTCTCTCTCTCTCTCTCTCTGTGACATCATTGTATTTCTACCGTGCTGGGTTTTTTTTCGATCTGTCCAATATGACAACACTATCAATTAGGATGTTTCGCATACATGGGAATTGCGGCATTTTGCGGTAAAGTTCTTGACCTTTCAGGATCTTCTGAATTGACCCGATATCTAATAAAATTGGAAGCATTATTATTATTATTATTATTATTATTATTATTATTATTACAAGCTAAGCTATAACACTAGTTGGAAAAGCAAGATGCTATAAGCTCAAGGGCTTCAACAGGAAAAAAAACCCTTGAGGAAAGGAAATTACTTGAAGTGATAAACAATCTAAATATAATATTTCAAGAACAGTAACAACATTGAATTAGATCTTTCTTAAATAAACTATTAAAAACACACTCACAGAAACAAGAGGAAGAGAGAACATATAGAATAGTATGCCTGTACCCTCAAGCAAGAGAACTTTAATCCAAGACAGTGAAAGACCATGGCAAAGAGGTTATGGCCCTACCCAAGACTAGAGTACAATGGTTTGATTATGGAGTGTCCTTCTCATAGAAGAGCTGCATACCATAGCTAAAGAGTCTCTTCTGTATTTTTACAATTAAACTGTCCATACAGTAAACTGTTCAACACATTAATCGTTAGTAAATAAAGAGAAACAAAGGAATGTTGAGAACAAATTCATGTGGCACACAACCGTCCCAGCGCTGAGATAGCTGGTATGCTAATGATGTCAGCCTAGATTAAATGAGGGGGAGAACCAAATGATGTACAGTTAGTGCTTCCCATGACTGCATACACCCTTATGCAATGACAGCATTCGTAAAAAAAAAAAAAAAAAAAAAAAAGTTCTTAAAATCCTTCGGGGAGATTAATTGTCCCCTCGATAATCATTGTTTCCACAAATGGGGAAAACTCATGATTTATCCAGTTAGGATCAGTTGCCTTCTGACCGTTGGGAGAAAGTGGTTTCACACATATTTATTTTGTTGTTACCATGCTTTGGTGTCATGCTAGTCGTGATTAAATGATAAGAATCATTGAGTGTCATAGGGTAGGCATTAGTGTAAGTAAAATTAGTGCGCAAGTGAATGTTAAAAATCGTACAGTGTGTTATATCCTTGCTAAGTTCAAGGTTGGTGATGAACAGGAAATTCCTGAGCAGGGACATGGCGGGGGTACCCCCCAAAAAGCTGTCCCTACGTGCTTTACAGTTTATATATAAAAAGAAGACTAAGCTAATTCCACGTTAACATCTAAACAACTGCATGAAAATAACCCCGAATTGCTTGGTGTAACAAATCTTAGGTCACTTCAAAAGCGTATTAGTGGTGATTTAGGATTTCGCAGGGTTAAACCAAAGAAGAAACCGCTCGTCACAGAAAAGCAGAAAAGGGCAAGGGTTGCCTTTTGTAAAAAGGTTGGGGAGTGGCCGCTAGAGCAGATCCGAAAGGTACTTTTTACAGACGAGGCTACCTTTTTACATTTCAGACCCCATAGGCAAAACTGTTGGGGTTAAGAAGGGTGGCGAACCTCATCACCCATCAGTCACTGCAAAGACTGTCGAGTTCCCCTCTTCTTAGATGGTCTGGGGGTGCATTTGGGTACGGTGGTGCTGCTGATCTTGTTGTTTTGCCAAAGGGGCAAACAGTGAACGCTAACATATATTACGAGATCTAGAATGAGCACTTGGAGGACGGTTTTAAGAAGACTGGCACTGAAATCCTGCAGCAATACAGCGCCTCTTGTCACACTACAAAAATAATCAAGCAGTGGTTGGAGGATTGTGGTATTGAGTACATACGAGCTGGCCTGGCAACTCCCCTGACCTGTCTCCTATTGAAAACATTTGGGCCGTCATGAGTGCTAAGCTTCGGGGCAGGGACACAGGAACAGTGCCAAAACTTGAAGCGGTCCTGAAGGAGTGCTGGGGTGCCCTTAACCCCCAAATCTTGCGTGATCTCATCGACAGTGTCCCCGAGAGTTTTTCCATAATAAAGTGCTACCATCCAAATATTAGAAGAGTCATTTGTAAGTGTTGACTTAGTTTTATGGTAAGCTTTGATAATTAAGTTAATCTTTGATAATTAAGTTTCTTAATGATGTACGAGACAAAAAGCTCCCGCCTAGGTCATCTTATTTTGTTTCGTTTCTTCTACTGTACGTTCTTTTCTGCCGTACATTTGGAGTAATTTTTTTTTTTTTTTTTTTTTTTTTTTTTTTTTACACCTTAGAGAGTCTTAGATGTGGTTGTTGTTGGTGGTAATTTGCTGAACTCTTGCTATCAAGAACAAGCGGTAAAAACTAATTATAAAATCTATCTGAAGCTATTTAGTCTAGCTTAAAGTGAATTTGGCAAGATAAGTTAATCTGTACCCCCTCTCTCTCTCTCTCTCTCTCTCTCTCTCTCTCTCTCTCTCTCTCTCTCTCTCTCTCTCTCTCTCTCTCTCTCTCTCTCTCTCTCGTGTGTCATTCTTTGTCTCTAAAAGAAAGAAAAAAATGGTTAGAGCCAAGTCTGACCTTCCCTGTCATCGTCTGTGCCAAGTGTTCCTTTCTTCTCTTTCTCTTTCTTTTATCGACCTTTGTTCTTTTCTCATTGTCCCTCGCTCTGTCTACTCCAACACTGCATTTCAATCTTCTTTCTTTCTCTTAGATCTTTGTCCTCTCCCTTGCTGCTTGATTCCATGTCTGGCTTATTTCAATTCATTAAGAGAGAAGGAAATTCAACTATATGCAGTACTGTAAAATAGACAAAATAGACAAAAGCATACACTACATTGCGTACAGTGTTTTCTCCTAGTGATTTGATAGATGAGAACTATTTCGTTCAAGAAGAAACTGAAGACTTTCTTGTTCTCTCGAGTGCTTCGACAATGTGGATTTGATAATACATACCGGTTATGTACTGCAATATGCAAAATACATAATAATGTCAACGATAAATTGAACGTGTAGATCCTGTAGTGGGTATGGTTCCTCTGCTTGATAGAACCAGGAAAGCAGCCCGTAAAGTAAGTTAGTAAAGCAAACGACGAATGGCCTCACAGGGCCCAGCCCGAATTCAGAAATCCAATTCCTAATAAGTGGAAGGGAAGTCTTTCTAGGCAGAAGAGGAGAACACGATAAACTCATAATATGTTTTCTAAACAGTAGAAATGAGACTGGAGAGATGAAGACATACTAAAAAAAAAAACCTTCCACTAGTGTTATATTTTTTCCCTGGGCTGTTGGTAGGTTGCATTTCAGCAACATTTTCTCAGAAAAACCTACCCTTCTTAACCTTCCCATCCCAAACTTAACCGGTTTATCTGATATTGTACGAAATTGTTGCTACATTTCCATCGTGGAACGAATAGGGAGGGACAGTAGACGCAGAGAGTTTTAACCACTTAATCTTATTGTTTTATTATACAGACAATGGCGAGGAAGATAAATACAGACAAATGACGAGCGTCAAAATTCTTTA
>NC_090751.1:24611266-24618766 GCF_036898095.1 Palaemon carinicauda | reverse complement strand
CCTTAAGTACAAGTTACTTGGTCTACCTGTGTTACCCAGACTGGATGGCAAGGCTTAAACCTCCACCAGTCCCAACGCTGTGTTGAGTACATTGTGCTTTATCGGTGTACAGTTATCTCTCCTTGCGAGTGTACCCTGATGAAATCTGTTTACCAATAACAGTTATTTCATCATCATCTCCTCCTACGCCTATTGACGCAAAGGGCCTCAACAATTATATATTAACATAATTTTACAGTAAACTCAAATCATTAAAAAGAATATATAGCGCTTATTGGCAAACAGATTAACATCGGGGTATCCTTACAAGGTAGAGGCAACTATACTCAGATAAAGCACATGAGATATGGCTAACAATCCAGAGGCAGTTGTTGGAGCCTCAAAGGGGCCTGAAAAAATACTAAGTACTCGAAAGAGGATGTGTGTAAGAACGATCAGAGAGATATAGTTGTTATTATTGGTCATCATTATTATCAACATCTTCATTATAATCTTTATGATTTTAATTCAGATAAGGAATGCTTTGGAACTCGAAGCTAATTAAAATAGAAATTCCTCATTGACTATTATCTCGGATGTCAGATATTTCACCAGTCTAAGTCTCGAGGCTCTACCTAGGACGGGGCAGAATATTCTTGTATGCTTGTCATCAATAGCCACTTCAATATCGCGACAATGAAATATAGTAAAAGTTACGGTTAAACGAAAATTATTGTCATTAACTTCGTTGCCAAATTTCTTAAGGATTTATGTCCCGGAATACTCTACAATAGACCATCACTCAAGGAGTCAACTTTTTTTTTTTTTTAAATCACTACATCGTGTATTTTTATATGCGATTCCGTGAAAGATTTGAAATCTACATGGACTTAATTACGTTTCATAATCAGAAAATTTTTCGTTTTTGCCGCGTTTACTGGTGGCATCAATCTCTCTCTCTCTCTCTCTCTCTCTCTCTCTCTCTCTCTCTCTCTCTCTCTCTCTCTCTCTCTCTCTCTCTCTCTCTCTCTCTCTCTCTCTCTCTCTCTCTCTCTCTCTCTCTCTCTCTCTCTCTCTCTCTCTCTCTCTCTCTCTCTCTCTCTCTCTCTCTCTGTCTCTCTCTCTCTCTCTCTCTCTCCTATATATATATATCTCTCTTCTATATATATATATATATATATATATATATATATATATATATATTTATTTATATATATATATATATATATATATAGATATATATATATATATATATATATATATATATATATATATATATATATATATATATATATATATATAGATATATATAGATAGATAGATAGATAGATATAATATGTGTTTGTATAGTCATGAGAATTGTTCTATTCAGAAAACTTATTTATTTTCTCTTTTCCCCTCCTTGGACGCGTTTTTTTTTTATTATTATTATCATTATTATTATTATTATTATTACTACTACTACTACTATAATTATTATTGCACAAGTTACAACCTTGATTGGAACAGCAAAATGCTACAATCCCAAGGGCTGCAACAGAGAAAAAGGAAATAGAGTAGCAAGAGAACATATCATGCAATTTATAGTTTAAGTACTTATGTTACATCTCTTAATCAAAGCTTTGCATGATGATTTTATGTTTCCTCTTGAGATATTTCCTCTCATGTCAAATCACTTAGAAAGTGTCGTGTGGCCCTTCTGTGTCTTCAAAATCAAATAAAAGAAGTCTTCCCTTTCCGCCAAAATCTCGTCCGAGTAGGCCAATGACGTCATGCTGCCTTTAAGTACTGGGTACGTTCCAACGCAACCGAGTCAGTTAATAACAAGACGGTGTTGCGTGTGGAACTGTGACAATCGAAGATGCCTACCAACTGTGCTGTTAATGGCTGCCCCTCCAGTTACAGATACAACAATGGAATCATGTTTCACAGTTTTCCCCGAGGTGAAGCATTGAGGGAAAAGTGGGTCGCATTGTGCAATACAGAGAATATAAATCCTGCTTATGCAAGAGTGTGCAGCCATCACTTTCGTGAGAATGATTACAAAAGAAATTTGAAATATGAACTCCTTGATCTACCCATCCCCAAACACCTGAGAACATTGAAAGCTGACTCGGTTCCAACACTTCATCTCCCAGCATCTGAAGGTGAGCCCCTAAGTCTAAGTGAGCCTAACTGAAAGGAAACTGGTAAAAGGACTCCAAGGAATCTTACAAACCGAAGGACTCAGAGGAAACTTACTAAGAGAAGGACTCAAAGGAAACTTGCTAAACAAAGGACTCAAAGGAAACTTACTAACGAAAGACTCAGAGGAAATAAATCTTACTAAAAAGTGAAGGTCTCGAAGGAAACTTACTAACTAAAGACTCGGAGGAAACTAACTAAACGAAGGACACAAAGGAAACTTACCAAAAAGTGAAGGTCTCGAAGGAAACTTACTAATGAAAGATTCAGAGGAAACTAACTAAACGAAGGACTCAAAAAGGAAACTTACTAAACAGAAGACTCAAAGAAAACTTGCTGAGCGAAGGAGTCGAAAGAAATTTACTAAGCGGTCTCAAATTAACTTACTAAGCAAAAGTCTCGAAGGAAACTTACTAAGCAAAAGTCTCGAAGGAAACTTACTAACCGAAGGTCTCTAAAGAAACTAAGCGAAGATCTTGAAGAAAACTTACTAAGCGAAGGTCTCGAAGGAAACTTACTAAGCAAAGGTCTCAAAACAAACTTACTAAGCGAAGGTCTCGAAGGAAACTTACTAAGCGAAGGTCTCGAAGGAAACTTACTAAGCGAAGATCTCAAAAGAAACTAAGTGAAAGTTTCGAAGGAAACTTGCTAATCTAAGGTCTCAAAAGAAACCAAGCGAAGATCTTGAAGGAAACTTACTAAGCAAAGGTCTCGAAGGATTCTTACTAAGCGAAGGTCTCAAAAGAAACTAAGCGAAGATCTTGAAGGAAACTTACTAAGCAAAGGTCTCAAAAGAAACTTACTAAGCGAAGGTCTCGAAGGAAACTTATTAAGCGAAGGTCTCAAAGGAAACTTACAGCGAATTTCTCAAAGGAAACTTACTAAGCGAAGGTCTCTAAGGAAACTTATTAAGCGATTGTCTCGAAGGAAACTTATTAAGCGAGCGTCTCGAAGGAAACTTACTAAGCGAGCGTCTCGAAGGAAACTTACTAAGCGAAGGTCTCGAAGGAAACTTACTAAGCGAAGATCTCAAAAGAAACTAAGTGAAAGTTTCGAAGGGCACTTGCTAATCTAAGGTCTCAAAAGAAACCAAGCGAAGATCTTGAAGGAAACTTACTAAGCAAAGGTCTCGAAGGATTCTTACTAAGCGAAGGTCTCAAAGGATTCTTACTAAGCGAAGGTCTCAAAAGAAACTAAGCGAATATCTTGAAGGAAACTTACTAAGCAAAGGTCTCAAAAGAAACTTACTAAGCGAAGGTCTCGAAGGAAACTTATTAAGCGAAGGTCTCGAAGGAAACTTACAGCGAATTTCTCAAAGGAAACTTACTAAGCGAAGGTCTCTAAGGAAACTTATTAAGCTATTGTCTCGAAGGAAACTTATTAAGCGAGCGTCTCGAAGGAAACTTACTAAGCGAAGGTCTCAAAAGAAACTAAGCGAAGGTCTCGAAAGAAACTTACTAAGCGAAGGTCTTGAAGGAAACTTACTAAGCGAAGGTCTCAAAGGAATCTTACTAAGCGAAGATCTCGAAGGAATCTTACTAAGCGAAGATCTCGAAGGAATCTTACTAAGCGAAGATCTCAAAGGAAACTTATTAAGCGAAGGTTTCGAAGGAAACTTATTAAGCGAAGGTTTCGAAGGAAACTTATTAAGCGAAGGTTTCGAAGGAAACTTACTAAGCGAAGGTCTCTAAGGAAACTTACTAAGCGATGGTCTCAAAGGAAACTTTCTAAGCGAAGGTCTCAAAAGAAACTAAGTGAAGGTCTCGAAGAAAACTTATTAAGCAAAGGTCTCGAAGGAAATTTACTAAGTGAAGGTCTTGAAGGAAACTCACTAAGCGAAGGTCTCGAAGGAATCTTATGAAGCGAAGGTCTCGAAGGAATCTTACTAAACGAAGGTCTCGAAGAAAACTTACTAAGCGAAGGTCTCGAAGGAAACTTACTAAGCGAAGATCTCAAAAGAAACTTAGTAAGCGAAGGTCTCGAAGGAATCTTACGAAGCGAAGGTCTCGAAGGAATCTTACTAAACAAAGGTCTCAAAGGAAACTTATTAAGCGAAGGTCTCGAAGGAAACTTACTAAGCAAAGGTTTCGAAGAAAACTTACTAAGCGAAGGTTTCAAAGAAAACTTATTAAGCGAAGATCTTAAAAGAAACTTAAGCGAAGGTTTCGAAGGAAACTTATTAAGCGAAGATCTTAAAGAAACTAAGCAAAGGTTTCGAAGAAAATTTGATAAGCGAAGATCTCATAAGAAATTAAGCAAAGGTCTGAAAAGAAACTAAGCGAAGGGCTCGAAGGAAACTTACTATGAGAAGTTTTTATAAGAAACTTACTAAGCGAAGGTCTCGAAGGAAACTTATCAAGCGAAGGACACAAATGGAACTTAGTAAAAGGACTCGAAGGAAACTCAAGGATAAAGCTGAAGACTGTTCCCTTAAACAGTTAGATTCTGGTTTATATGTTCTGACCGGGCGTGGAGATATGGCAACGTGCCTGCCATATCTACGAAATATCCAAAGTAAGGTCAACATTATGAAAAAAATGTCATCGGGGAGTTTGAGGTAGTGTTGAACATCGTGTTTAAAGAGTCCAATGTGGGACACTGCTTTATTGGAATTTTTTAGCTGCTTCAGTATTCCATGCTGTTTACCTTGCCATACCTGAAGAGTCAAGTTTTGTCGTCTCATTCCATCCACTAGACATAGGATGTTTTATATGAACCTTTAATACATCTCATCCATTTTATGTACTTCTATGCTGTCTAATGTACGTCATCTTCGTGTTCTTCCGAAAGTCAGTTGTTGAAAAAAAAAAAAGTAATTTCTTAGGGCTGTAGTAAAACTGGAAATATCATTGGTGGGAATCTAAGTTGAATAAAAGAGGCCCGGTTTGACTACGCTTGTGGAACTCTCTCTCTCTCTCTCTCTCTCTCTCTCTCTCTCTCTCTCTCTCTCTCTCTCTCTCTCTCTCTCTCTCTCTTGTAGGCAAGTCAGGTAGTATCATAACGATAGACCATAGAACTTGGTATTACTTAAATCCTTACCTGGTAACGTTATGTATGGAAAATCCAAAATAATGTCATAAACTTGAAAAAAAAAAATAACACGAATTATCTAGACACACGAAAGTGTCAAGGTATTTAGCTAGCCTATATGAAACCAGCTTCGTCGGTTTTAAGGAAATTATGCGAGTAAGGTTACACACATGACTTTACAGTTCGCCAGAGACGAAGAAATCGGTGGCTCCGAAGTCTAAATATATTCCGATAGGTTGGCTTGCCAATGAGCTTCGCGCACATGGGTGGAGTTATGTGACGTCACTCGTAGAACTGAGGTGGAGAGTGTGAGACTGTGAGTGTGTCTCCCTTGTTCGTGACGTGCGCTTCTCGTTCAATAAATTCTATCCATCATGCCTTCACTTTGTGCTGTATTTGGATGCTATAATAATAGCAAAAAGACCAATCATTTGGGTGTTCGATATTTTACTTTCCCGAAGGATGAAGAAACGAAAAAGCGATGGATTTATGCTTGCAAACGCGCAGACTACGTTAACTGGAAGTTTGCTCTAGTGTGTTCAGTCCATTTTAAAGCAGAGGACTATGCCGATGACATGAAGTACCGACTGCTTGGAATTGATAAACCCAAAAATCAACGTGCATTGAAGAAAGAGGCCGTGCCAACCCTTTTTTTATATAATGGTTAGTCACATTTTTTTTTTTTTTTTAGCTGATTGGAAAAGTTGGTGAAAGAAGAGTGAGGTCAGGGAATAGTTTGGAAAGTTAAGTATGAGTAAGAGTAATGTAAATTTATTGTGGTTTGACCACAGTTGTATTTATGTTTAAAGTACATTTTTCGTTTTATATTCTTAAAATCAATACAATTTTTTTTTTTGTATTACAAGTTGAATAACTTGCCAAATACCTGCATATTACATTTCTTCCTTTCGATTTTATTTGATATATATTTTGCAGTCGATGACTCGTTTTTTTTTTACCCATGGAAAATAAAGTTTTAAATGTTTAAAGGGTACTCATGAATGGCAGAGGCAAGAGATAGTAACAATGCTCCAGAGACTGACCATGTATATATCCATACGATCAGCGTCTAGGTCCCCTCTCCACCAAAGCTAGGACCTTGGATGGCCAGGCAGGTCAGCAGGTAGACATATAGGCTCCCCCAATCCCCTCATCCTTATTATTATTATTATTATTAGTAGTAGTAGTAGTAGTATTGATATTGTGCATTACCCAAGACTAGAGAACAATGGTTTGATTTTGGGGTGGCCTTCTCCTAGAAAAGCTACTTACCATATTGCTTGAAAAAAATATATAACGATTTTTAGTATACAATATGCACCCAGATAACTAATAATTCTAATGTACACCTGTTATCCAAGAAGGGCCTTCCCTGTAGTCTTATACTAAATGGAGTCACGAGTTCCTAGCCACACATGGCAGCTCTGGTTTTAATCTGGCTCTTGGGTAGACATAGTATTCTATAGGACTCGGCCAAAACAACCGTGTTCAGTATCTCGTAGACCGTGAAAGGGAAAAATGGTTTCGCCTCTGCGCGGGGAAGGACACAATTTGCATAAAGCAAGCAGTCGTCTGTTGTCTACATTTCGAAGACGACGCATATTAAAGACACCTGAAATACGAATTACTTCGAATACCGATGCCTAATACTCTAAAAAGAATCAAGATCGGGGCATTCCCCACTCTTCTTTTACCTACAAGACGAGGTAAGATGATATTAATGACTCATTTCTTGCTACATGTGGCTTCTGTGCTTTTAATCCGACGTAAGCTGCCCGCGGACACATGTGTTCATAGACTGATGGTGACGGTTGGTGAGCCAAGACTCGTGCGTTGATGCTAACTAGAATTTTACCTCTTAACAGGATTGAAATGTCCATATTTAACTAAAAAATACGCCTTCTTTGTTTCCCAATTCCCTCGAACAAGAAAATGTAAAGACTTTAAATGTGTAATGTAGACTAATATTTTTGATATTTTAGACTGGGAAAAGTCACGAGAAAAAATTAGATATTGGATAACTTTCAACATGTGTACAGTTATCTCGACCTTGATCCCCTCTCAAAATGCCATACAAATTCGTCCAAGCTTATTACAAGAATATTCCTTGCAGAAATTTGCTAAGATAAAAGCTAAGTGTAGGGCATGAGTCTACGAATAGATTCAAGAAGGCAATTGTCCGTAAAATAACCAGTCCTCCCCCCCCCCCCCCACACACACACGTGTATGTGTATGTATAACAACTATTGCTAGTCCACTGCAGGACAAAGTAAGGATACCATAACGTGGTGAAAGGGTTTCTGTATC
>NC_090751.1:24588766-24603766 GCF_036898095.1 Palaemon carinicauda | reverse complement strand
CAAAGCTGGCTTTTTAACAATATTTTCCATTAGTGACTGCCGTGTGCGTAGTGTTTTAAGTAAGGCGACTGCCACTACTTTCCCTGTGGCAGACCAAAGAGGGAAGTACTTGGAAAGTAAGCTTAGCATGACTAAATTGTACGAATTGTACCGAAGCCGGATGACTGAAAAGTAGTAGTTTGGCTAGGGCATCAGCCACCTATTGAGATACTACCGCTAGAGAGTTATGGGGTTCTTTGACTGGCCAGACATTGCACCCTTCTCTGTGGCTACGGTTCATTTTACCTTTTCCTACACATACACCAAATAGGCTGGCCTATTCCTTACAAATTCTCCTCTGTCCTCATACACCTGACAACACTGACATTACTAAACAATTCCTCTTCATCCAAGGGGTTAACTACTGCACTGTAATTGTTCAGTGGCCACTTTCCTCTTTGTAAGGGTAGAAGAGACTGTTAAGCTATGGTAAGCAGCTCTTCTAGAAGAGGGACACTCCAAAATCAAACCATTGTTCTCTAGTCTTTGGGTAGTGCCATAGCTTCTGTCCCATGGTCTTCCATTGTCTTGGGTTAGAGTTCTCTTGCTTGAGGGTACACTCGGGCACACTATTCTATCTTATTTTTCTTCCTCTTGTGTTGTTAAAGTTTTTAGTTTATATAGGCAATATTTATTTTGGTGGTGTTCTTAATATTTTATTTTTCCATGTTTCCTTTCCTCACTGGGCTACTTTTCCCTGTTGGAGCCCTTGGGCTTATGGCATCTTGCTTTTCCAACTATGATTTTAGATCAGCTAATAATAATAATAATAATAATAATAATAATAATAATAATAATAATACCTTAATGATGAAAAATTGAAGAAGAGAAGTGTAGTGAACACACGGTTCAATATCCGGTTCGCACCGGTATATTATATATATATATATATATATATATATATATATATATATATATATATATATATATATATATATATATATATATATATATATATATATATATATATATATATATATATATATATATATATATATATATATATATATATATATATATATATATATAAACGTGTCCTTATCCTCGGTATTCAATTTCTTCAGCGGTGAAGAGAAATGTTATTGTAATCATAATGGTTTCTGTAGTTTACTGTAATAATATTTATTTCACAATACTTAGTCTCTTTACCACCTCCGGCGATTATTTTTGTTATCATTACCATGGTTGATTATTATTATTATTATTTAATTTATTAGTAATTTTACTGATAATAGTTTTTTATTATAAAATACAGGAAAGGTGTATTGACTTCAAAAACACTGTCAGTATTAAAATGCCATTCGTGCAAGTATATACGGTCCTGTACATCTCTCTCTCTCTCTCTCTCTCTCTCTCTCTCTCTCTCTCTCTCTCTCTCTCTCTCTCTCTCTCTCTCTCTCTCTCTCTCTCTCTCTCATACATACACACACACACACACATATATATATATATATATATATATATATATATATATATATATATATATATGTGTGTGTGTGTGTGTGTGTGTGTGTGTGTGTGTGTGTGTGTGTGCGCGCGCATCACGTCAGTTTTCGTAATTTCTACACACATATATATATATATATAATATATATATATATATATATATATATATATATATATATATATATATATATATATATATATATATATATATATATGCTTGTGTGTGGACACTTACATTATCCAAAAATAAAAGTAGGTCATCACCCAACTCTCAGGATAACATTCCAGAGCCGCTTGAAACGTTGTACTTCCTCGTGGGAACTTCTAACCCTGCGACCTTGACCATTGGTGGCCACGCTGTGAAGCCTGATCTTAGTAGTTGTTTACAAACGTCGCTACTTCGTATTTTTGAACATGCCTAAATATCAAGGTCTATAGCAGGGTTAAAAGAAAACGGGGTTAGCCCGCTTCTGACCAAAATGAGAACAATCTTGCGCATGTCGCAGAGTGGCTGCATTGGTTAGGGTTCAGATTAAGAAATGTCACCAGTCTGTATTTGACTCAACTCGGGAGAACAACTCAAGCTCTCTTAACCACGTGGTCTTCATCCACCTGGTTAATCTCTGAATAAATCCTCTGGGTCCTGAGGAGTCATGGCTACTTGTTCCGTGTATGGCTGCAGATCAAGTCAAAGGAGAAAGGAAGACCAAAATGTGAAATTTCATCGATTTCCTAGAGATCAGGAGCTGCAGCAAAAATGGCTTCAGTTTTGCAGTCACAACACAGTTAATATTAATCATTCTAGGGTCTGTGGCCTCCACTTTAAGCCTACAGACTACAAAAGAAATCTCAAGTATGAGCTCCTTGAGCTTCCAACTCCAAGTAATGTAAACGTTTTACTGGCTGGTACTGTTCCTACTCTTAATCAACCGGCATTTCCTGGTAAGCCTTATCTCATAAAATTTAGTTTTCAATACATTAAACATGTAAGATTTTCTAGAAATCATATAACATGTCATATTCTGTTTGATTTAAAACCACAAACCTGTAAATCAAAATAGTCTCAATAAGCAAATTATTCATAAGAATAGAACATTGGTTATTTTGAAATGTAGTATTTATCAAATATGGTCGTACGATAAGTGAAAGATGGTTTGTACTCGCCAAAAAATCGGGTTCAATGAGTCATGATTTGAGGTTTAATTAAATCCTGGAAACAGTTAATGTATTATGACTTCAATTGTGATATTATGAATGATATTTTGTTTCCTATCACAAGGAGAGTTGAAGCAGTAAATTCTTCATTTACAAACCCATATTGTAATGATAGGAAAGTGTCATCTCATTAAATTAATACGAAACAACTTTATAGATTCTGTATTTCAGTTATCAAATGGAAAACGTGTACTAAGTGGATGTGTTAGAGAAATTGTCTTAAGAAGTGTGACCGGCTTAAAGACAAGGTATTGCTTAAGTGAAAAACACATTAATGTCGCTGGTGTTAAAAGAATGAATGTAAGGCTTGCAGCTCAACTGCTTCAGACACTACAGCAAAAATATTTAAATACTTTGGGGAAAAGGGACTTTTGAAGAGCAAAGATTGCTATGAAACAGGTCAATTTATTTACCTGTGTGACTCATGATCTGATGAATTCCAGATTCCCTTTGATAAAAAACCATCCAGACATGCATATTATTATTATTATTATTATTATTATTATTATTAAATGCTAAGCTACAACCCTAGTTGGAAAAGCAGGATGCAATAAGCCCAGGGGCTCCAACAGGGTAAATAGCCCAGTGAGGAAAGGAAACAAGGAAAAATAAAATATTCTAAGAACAGCAAAAACATTGAAATAGATATTTCCTATATAAACTATAAAAACTTTAACAAAACATGAGGAAGAGAAACTAGATAGAACAGTGTGCCCGAGTGTACCCTCAAGCAAGAGAACTCTAACCCAAGACAGTGGAAGACCATGGTACAGAGGCTATGGCACTACCCAAGACTAGAGAACAATGGTTTGATTTTGGAGTGTCCTTCTCCTAGAAGAGCTGCTTACCATATGGACTTGATCTTGACCGACAAAGAATCAAATGATTGATGATAGATACTGCAAAGAATTTGAAAGTAATAGGAAGCAAATGCATGTATCAGTTTCAGAAAGGACTTATATCGTCTGTGTCTTTAAAAAAAATTATATGAAATGGTTATGTCTAAGTATGGCATACCATATATATTAACTTACAGGTTAAATCAGGATGGATCGGAACATTATATATAATTATGGGTATTTACGTCATCCAGGACACTCATGAACTTGAGAGTGGTGAAAGACAAATTTGATAGTCAAATTCTTACATATAGTGAGAATCTCTCCTATTCTGTCTTGATATCTCCAAAAGGAGCTAAGCTTATCGACAATGTTTTGTTTACCTGTCGATTTTTATATTGGATAAAATTATTAGGTAGGTGAGAAGGAATGTCAAGTATTACGAGGTGAGTATTTCCTCACTAAGTTTTGACGCCATAAGATAAGAGGACGAAGAGAGATATTCTTGTGACGTCACATTCATTTATCCCCCCTTATCTATCTTGTGTATGTGTGTATATATATATATATATATATATATATATATATATATATATATATATATATATATATATATATATATATATATATATATATATATATATATATATATATATATTTGTGTGTGTACACTATATATATGCACTTTATATACATATACGTTTGTATATATGCACACACATATATGAACTATATTCTTAAAGTCTCACTGTATTAGGTGATATTTTAAATTCACGGTAGAGAATTCTTGTTGCTATCGTTACTCTCGAGACCGTTTTATGAGACGCTGTCGGAGATTGGTACGCAAACAGAGGATTGTGCGCTATTCTTTCCACGTAATAGTAATAATAATAATGTTTATTGGACAAAAAGGTCTTTTTGTGTACGTCCAGTGTTTGTATATTGGTGGTTGAGTGTTTTGTGTCTGCCCATTATGGGAAATGAGCAATTAACCAACTATTCTATAAGCGTGGTCATAGCTGTAAGGAATATAGTGGAGTTTTAATTTCGAAGTGTTTTGTGATTCGGTGGTACAAGAGCTACGTGTAAAGGGGTTGACTATACCCAAACAGTAGAAGACACTTGGAGGCTTGAGAAAGGAGGCGGGGTCCACGAACGAACCACGAAGGGGTTTTTTGTCTCCGAAGGATGCTGATCTTATTCAAGGTCCTTTATAAAAGATCTTGCTCTTGTTAAGGAAACTATATAGAAAGGCAGTTCACCGAGGGATCAAGGAGGTTTGCCCATACCCAGGACCCAGTGAGAGGAGGTCGGCCAGACAGAGGATTATAGATGAGTCACTGACCTGGCATGTCACCTGGGACAAACCAGGCTCACTCACTTTCACCTGACTCACTCACATTCAGTTACTTCCTTCATCATATTTGTTAAGGACATTAAATTCGGCTCCAGTTAACGATTGATTACAAGAAAAATGCCAAGTAACTGCTCTGTTTTCGGCTGTTCGAATACTAAAATGAAAACAAAAGATAGTGGCGTGAAATATTTTCGATTTCCAAAGGACGAAGAGTTGATTAACCTGTGGAAGAAGGCATGCTGTCGTACAGACACGATCAACCATAAAAATGCTCTCGTCTGTTCAGATCACTTTGCCGCTTACGATTATGCAGACGACATGAGGTCGTGTCTTTTAGATTATAAACCGAGGAAGAACAGGAGATCGTTGAAACACGAGGCTGTGCCTTCTCTTCATCTCCCAAATGGTTAGTACCATTTATTTACCTATGATAACCCTTTTATTTGTATTTTCAAATAATGTGTATATATATATATATATATATATATATATATATATATATATATATATATATATATATATATATATATATATATATATATATATATATATATTCAAATAAGCCATATAAATTTTTGATACATTAATGTCTGGATTCTCTTAACGACCTCGGGATCAGAGCCCCAGGCGAAATCACACAAAGACAAGAGCTTGTGACCGGCCGGGAATCGAACCCTTGTCGGCAAGCTTGTATAGACAGTGACTAAACCACTTGGCCACGAAGAAAGATAAAAGTCAGTGACAATTCTTCTGTACTTATACCTGTCGAATTCAGGTGTTTTGTACTTAGAATTGAAATCAACCCATCTTCACCATCGTAGCTAATTGGTAGTTTGTTACTTGGCATTCGATTAATGATAAATTTTGCACATTTAGACGTGTTTTTCATATTCAAATAAGCCATATAAATTTTTGATACATTAATGTCATTAATTTTTATCTTTCTTCGTGGCCAAGTGGCCGGTCACAAGCTCTTGTCTTTGTGTAATTTCGCCTGGGGCTCTGATCCCGAGGTCGTTGAGAGAATCCAGACATTAATGTATCAAAAATTTATATGGCTTATTTGAATATGAATAACACGTCTAAATGTGAAAAATTTATCATATATATATATATATATATATATATATATATATATATATATATATGTGTGTGTGTGTGTGTGTGTGTGTGTGTTTTGTAGGCGACTCATCAAAAAGACAGCTAAAATAAACACACTCTATGGATGGGGAGAGCTGGGCGTGGAGCATGACCGGAAATATATATATATATATATATATATATATATATATATATATATATATATATATATATATATATATATATATATATATAAACAAATTCCTAAGACATGACCTTATTCATGTCTGATGATTTCCAGTTTTCATCACCACACTGACCAGTGAGTATTGGCGATGATGGCTAATTATTGTCTGATAGCTTATAGCAAACCAACCTAGTATGGGTGGCCCTGACTAGTACAGCTTTGCTGATCTTGTTGGTACATAAAAACTCTTTCACCGTGTTAAGGTATCCCCTCGCAGAAAAGATATATATATATATATATATATATATATATATATATATATATATATATATATATATATATATATATATAATGTGTGTGTGTGTGTCCATATGAGAGCGAGATTTGATTATGTAATAGAATTAGGCAGATAATTACATTTAACTGTTATTTATTGCCATCCTCTGATATTACTAACGAAGATCAAGTTAGGTAATTCTCTCTCTCTCTCTCTCTCTCTCTCTCTCTCTCTCTCTCTCTCTCTCTCTCTCTCGATCAAGGTCTATATATACCAGGTCAGCCAACGCGCAGCTTAAGCTGTGAATCACCCATACTGTGACGTCACGCTCCCCTGTCTCACATACGTGGGTAAACAAAACAAAGGACCGTTGCCTCAGTTAGCTACCTACAGTGGTAACGTAATCAGTGGGAGACGCTGTGTCCATTATCATTTTATTCATTCATTCAGTCACTAATAATGCCAAGTAACTGCTCAGTATTTGGCTGTTATAATAGATATGATAAAACTAGAAGCTCAAACATAAAATACCATCGCTTTCCAAAAGAAAAACCATACATAGACCAGTGGATACATGCATGTTGCCGTGCAGACAGAATTAACCTTGTTTATGCTACTGTTTGTTCGATTCATTTTAAACCAGGCAATTACCAAGATGACATGAAGTCTAGGTTACTAGGTATTGAAAGTCCTAGAAATTATCGGCTGCTTAAAGAGGACGCTGTACCTAGTCTTTATATACCAAGTGGTAAGTACACTATATATCTGTTTAATGGGTAAAGCACACATACACGCGCGCACACATAATATATATATATATATATATATATATATATATATATATATATATATATATATATATATATATATTTATAAATAAGTGTGTGTGTGTGTGTGTGTGAGGGGTTGATATAAATGATTAATATTGCTAGATTAGTTTTTGCAGTGTTGTTTTATGTACAACAGTGAATACATTCAAGCTAACAGTTTCTACAGTGATAACCAAAGGTTAGTTCAAATGAATTATTAGTCAAATATAATCATGTAGCAGCACAGTGTTTATATTCAGGATATTGTTTCAGTTAGGAAATAAGATTGAAGAAGTGCTAAGGATAGCATGTGTTAATGGGGCGGGGGGGAATTACATGCACCTTCTAGTCAGTTTTTTTCACAGTTGTTAATAATGCGGGAGATTTTTAATTCTGTATTCGGGGAAGCTCTCGTGGAGGGAAAAAATTGTTTTAAAAAGCTTTATTTAGAATTAAAACAGTCTGGTATTGAAGTTCCTGGCGATGTTGCTTTTTTTTTGTTAAGCTATCGGTATATTTTCGAATGCGATATCTTAATAGTTTGATAAAGTATAGAAAACCTCAAGGACAACCATGCAGGGAGGCCCTAAGAAAAAAAATGAAAGTTGAAACTTAATATTTTTCAAAGGTAAAATGTTGTTTTATTTACATTGACTGTGTGATAGATCTACGTTCTTAATGGGTCTCGCCAACACTAAGCCCCCTCAGATGACGTAGGTGCGCAGAAGAGGCTTAAAATCGGTACACTGCCTGGCTGACCTGGTATATCTGGACCGTGCTCTCGATAAAAGGACGAACGAAGTCCTTCACCTGAGGCACACTGTCTACAGGATTCGGCCTTGCAGGATTCTAAAGAGACAAAGTTCTAGGACTGGAATTATCAGTCGGTCACACATGTGGGAAGGGAGTAAACAGTTTCCTCTTCCGTCCGTCTCTTTCGTTGCCAACTTGTGCAATTAGTTTATATATCTGGAGCTTGTGTTAATATATTCTTACTCAGCTGGTCTTGTGTAGCGTAAATACAATAGTTTATTAATGATTTTATTTATATCTTATTTGTGTATTGAAGAGGTGAATAGTCAGCGCTTAAGACTTTCGTCGCTAATTTCATTGTATTCTTCATTCAAGTCAGTATGTGTAAATTTACGTTATTTTTAAGGATTAACTTTTTATTTTACGTATTTTTGTCATGATTATTATTGTTATTATAATCATTATTACTGTCTTAATCTTGCTATTCTTGTGCATTTAACTCATTTTCGTGCTCTGAGTTTTGCTTTTATCTGAACATACAAGTAACACCTTAGCTGCAGTAAAGAGAAATTTAACTTGTTATTAAGGGCAAACAATATTATAATTGGTAGGGGATTATGTTTTTACCCCTTTTTGTTTGTTTGTGAACAACGTCCTGGCCGCAATTTTACTCAGAATAGTGAAACTTTCCTGGATTAATTGTTATGTTGAGACGTTTGAGTGATTAAATTTTGAGAGTCCTAAGTGAAAGGTCAAGGTCGAGTTAAAAGGTCGACCGAATAAACCATAACCTTAACCCGAGTTTGCACATGGTTGTCACACAGACTTCAAATACGCCTACGATCTTAATTGATTTGGGAAATGCAAACTGGTTTCGAGACATAAACTGGCGGGGAGGAGGTCTGCACTCTTGAGTGCTTACCTAGTTATTATCATATTTTATTTTTTTGATGATTTGAGTTGCTGATGATAGTTGATGTTCGTAAGAATATGGAAGAATTAAAAAAAAAAACCAGGTTCTTGACTATTTTACCCTGTGGAACACCAGTACTTGGAGATTAATTGCGGGAATTTTCTCACACAAGGTCGTGAAAGAGACGTAGTGGGTGTGGGCAATCAATTTCCATAGCGACACTTAATTTCTTTTTTTTTTCTTATGGCCACCTACCAATGACACCAATGATGTCACACATATGGGCAGTACCGACGGAACGGCCCGGGCCTAACCCTGTCTCCTAAGTCCAAATTTGCAGCAAATGTTTTTATGTTGAACAGGTTGTTATAAGTTTCTTTTTATAGTTTATATTTGAAATGTCTCTTTTAATGTTACTATTCTTAAAATATTTATTGTGTTCATGTTTTTACTGTTCTTAAAATATTTAATTTTAATTTTTTATTACTTCTCATATAGTTTATTTCCTTTCCTCAGTGGGTTATTTTACACTGTTCGAACCCTTGGGTTTATAGCATCCTTCTTTACTAACTAGGGTTGTAGCTTAGCTAGTAATAATAATAAATAATAATAATAATAATAAACAGTAATCGAGAGAGGAGTGACATTTAAAGTTTCCAACTACATAAAGATGATATCTTGGAGAGACATAAGAACCCTCCTGTGTGCTCAATTATAGAAGCAAATCACTCCTCATGATTCTTTAAATAATAGAAAGAAATAAGGCCGTAAAATCCATAAATAAATATTCATAACTTTGTTGTTGAATTAATTAAATATTACAGTTGTGACAGTTTCTTTGGCGAAAGGAGATTTTCTATACATTATGCTATACTTTTCTTTACCAATGGCGTGTGATTATTGCCTTTTTATCGGTTTTAATACCGGGTAAAGGTGGTGGTATATACTTTAGTTTTTTCTTGAAATTTTAAGAAAATGTGTCTTAGTTTATGAACAATAAGATTGTGTAACTAAATAGTGTAGATCAGGGTTATAGTATGTACGCAGTTTTATTAGATTCTTTTAGACATTTTTCAATAAAACTTCACCGTCATCTCCTCCTATGCTTATTGAAGCAAAGGGCCTCGGTTAGATTTCGCCAGTCGTTTCTATCTTGAGCTTCTAAATCAATACCTCCTCATCCATTATCTCATACTTCACGCTTCATAGTCCTCAGCCATGTAGGCCTGGGTCTTACAACTCTTTTAGCGCCTTGTGCAACCCAGCTGAACGTTTGGTAAACTAATCTCTCTTGGGGAGTGCGAATAACACAAGAGACTTAAATGTCGAAATCCTATGATATGAGATCAATGTAATATATGCAAAACGTCAATAAAATGTTGAATAAAGAAAATGCGTCATTGAACTTACAAAAATGTGTGAAAATGAACAAATGGATTCTGGACTTTTGAGTGACACTCGTTATATAAATAAATTTTCCAATTTTTATTGAAATTCTCAAAAGAAATAAAACCAGCAGAAGGGAAACCCCCAGGCGAGTTAAATTCAGTATCACGTAGCTCTGGCTGTCGCTGAGACTCGGCTTTAACAAAATCGATTTTTTCAAGGTTCCGCTTTTGGATGTACCGAAGGAAGAGCTCTCTCTCTCTCTCTCTCTCTCTCTCTCTCTCTCTCTCTCTCTCTCTCTCTCTCTCTCTCTCCAGAATGAGTCGGTGGTAAACATTTCAACCACTCATGAACGTCCCGACCTCTTGTCTCGGTGCCTTGGTCCTCCGTCAGGAGGAGAGTGGGTTTAAGGGGCCTTGCTTTTTTTTTCTAGGTGAATGCAACTGTGTTTACTCAACAAGACAACGAGCTTGTATACGGATAGTTAAGAGTAAGAACGGAACAAAATTCAAGCAGTACAAGACATGAGATAGTAAACCTAAACAGGTTTATATTACCAGTGCTGGGGAGAGCCACAGATGATGATAAAAAAAAAAAAAAAAAAAAAAAAAAAAAAAAAAAAAAAAAACAATATCGTTACAGTATACCAACGTGTATGAAACACGTGCGGTACAACAGCAGCTTTTGTTCCCGGTGAAGTCTCCTCTGAATGTATTAAGTTGATTATTAAGCAACCGTAAGAAGCATTCTGTATTAATTAACATTTGGCAGTTGGTGGCGATATTCTTCCCTTCCTGAGTTCTGAGTGGCAAAAGTATTTGTGTATCTCTATGATCAGCAAAGCTGTAATAGCCGGGGCCTCCCATACTAGGATGGTTTGCTGTGAGCGCTCAGACTAAAGTCTCCCACTATCACCAATCCTCGGTGGCCAGCGTGGTGATGAAAACTGGTCAAACCCCAGGCATGAATAAGAAAAGGGCTACATTCAATGTTATTATTTTTAAACATCTTGCAGGCAATGATTACCGTAGTGTGAAGTGTTTGTTTGCTTATTAGAATTATTTTTCTTTTATTCAACAGGCTCTAGACATTTTAATCAAACCTTCGTTATTTCTAAGCACCTTTTTTCAATTACATGCTGCCACTCATCTTTCTTTCTCTCCCATCGCTACTAAATTCATTAGTAGTGCGTTTCTGATTACTGCAGGTATATTTCTCTCTCTCTCTCTCTCTCTCTCTCTCTCTCTCTCTCTCTCTCTCTCTCTCTCTCTCTCTCTCCCCCCCGTTATATCTTTAAGTATAAGTATGTCTGTGTCCTTAAAAATTCTGAAAGCTAAATCTAACATCTCGCAAAAAAAAAGTGTAATTTTGTCTGTAAATTACTTCTTAGAACACTGCTTGAAAACCACGGCCGAAAATATCGTTTCCTTGTTGTTGTTGTTTTGTTATGGTCTAAAACGTTACTAGGTTATGATGATGGTACTGCCAATCAGTGTAATCTTCGTATTGCCATCAGTGCACTTGACGTGGAGCAATGTAAGCATTACTGAGGGTTTTGGCAACATATTTTAGACCTCTAACTGCACTCCATTTTTAGCCTCCATTCTTTTTAACTTTTACTTCATATTGCAACTGCGGGATTTCACCTCAGCTGTACGTGGAAGCTGGATGGTTTCCCATGCCCCTAGATACCTAAATTCAAACCTCCCCTTCCTTCTGAATAAGGGTCATTGCATTATTGTCATAATTGTTTTTATTATTATTATTACAACCCACTTTGCAGCCCTACTTGGAAATGCATATTCTGGCTGATATCACAGTAATATAGGTAAGAAAAAAAATAAAAAATAGATCGGTCTAACAATGTGAAATTGACGATAAATCGTCACGAAGACAGTAGTGGTTTAAAAAATGATAACCAAATGTAAGGAAAAATCGACATTTATTTTTTTTTTTCATCTCACCAGGGATCCTTGGCCTTTCGATTAAATTTGCCCAATTCACCGTTTTAAATTGTTCCGAAGAAATGACACTATACAAAACTAGAACACATTGGTTTGATTTGGTTATTACTAGAAACGGGGCATACCATCATTCTTTTGGGTTCTGCCATTATCATGTTGGTAAATAGCCAGTGAATAATTATATTAATTACCTGCTCAAGTGAGCGAACGTGTATTATACTTAGTAATGGAAAGAGGCTATGTGTAAGAATGTGCTTAGGCACATATAGGTCATACATATAATGATCTTATTACTCTGGTTGATGGACACGAATCTCGTGCACAATATGAATCTTAATGAAGTTTTTTTTTATATATATATATATATATATATATATATATATATATATATATATATATATATATATATATATATATATATATATATATATATATATATATATATATATAGGATTAGCTTGACTAATGCTTTTATTCATTCGTTAATAGATTCGAGTGATTGCGCTATGTTGAAGTTATGACTCCATCTTCATCCCATGGTATTGTTCACCTTACCAAGATGTCGATGATGGTGAAAACATAAAAGATAGAAATTGATGGAAGTGATGCGAGTTATAATACAGAGTCTCTGAAATTGTCTTATCTCGTGAGGGAGTTAAATAATACAATTATTATTATTATTATTATTATTATTATTATTATTATTATTATTATTTCTACTACTACTAACTAAGCGATAACCCTAGTTGGAAAAGCAGGATGCTATAAGCCCAAGAGCTCCAAAGAAAATTAGCCCAGTGAGGAATGGAAATAAACTACAAGAGAAGTAATGAACTATTAATGTAAAGTGTTTTAAGAACAGTAACAACTTTTAAAATATTTGACATTTAATGCGACTTTTGTAGGACTGTGCGCAATTGAAACATCTGACTTGCAGATGTGAGGAGCGTACTCCTGTTGAAGGTTCAGAACGCTTGTAGGTACATAATCCTAACAAATGATTTAATAAAAAGCAGCGTAATTTGAGGAAAGTCATGTAAATGTTAAAAAGTAAAATTTCAGTGGGGAATACGGTGAAACTTCTAAAGCTCGCACTTGCAGCCAATGTTTTATGTTGAATAGCCTGACATAAGTCTTTTATTATAGTTTATTTAAAAGATCTGTTTTGATGTCACTGTTCTTGAAATATTTTATATTGTTCATTCTTCTCTCGTAGCTTATTTATTTCCGCATTTCCTTTTCCTACTGGGCTATTTTTTCCCTGTTGGAGCCCTTGGGTTTTCCAACTAGGCTGTCAAGTAACAATAGCTATTAAATATATTTTAGTCGATTGTCCTGTTTTTAATTTTCAGTGGACACATTTTCTCGGGGACAAACCTTTAAGATATGTACTGGGGTAAAAATTGTAATACATTGAACTTAAAAAAATTTATAGTATTGGTTTATATCACGAGCTTTAATTAATTTTATTAATTTATTATTTTTTATTTTAATCCCTTCTTATTTCGCATTTATATGTTATTGTATGACAGTTGTGTGATTGGTTTTTTATAAGTTTACATTATACCAAATGTGAGAGTACGGGTATGATTGATTAATTTGCATTATACAGCGCTGAATGGCCTTTGATCCCCTAGTGCTTAGCTTAAGGATTGAATTTTCTATTCAATTCAATTTCAAACTAGGGTTGTAGCTTAGCTAGTAATAATGATAACAGAACAGCCATACGATTACAGGTGCTTAGAGAGGATTGGTTAGAATATTTTCCTGCCCCAGTGCTGGGCTTTTAATTCATATTGAAGATCTTGTGGCCTATATACAACTACCATGCACGAAAGATAACTTACAAGTTTGCATCGATGAAGTCCCACTGAGCTGAGGATAAGAATTGTGAAGTACCATGAAGTATAGTTTAAAGGTTTAAAGGCCGCTCATGAATGGCAGAAGCAAGGGACTGTGACATTGCCCTATCAAGCGGGACATACCCTAGAGACTGACCATATTACATATGATAAGTGCCCAAGCGCCCTCTCCACCCAGCTAGGACCAGGAAGAGTCAGACAATGATTGATGATGACTCAAAAGAATGGTGAGATTGCAGCGACTAGGGGAACTTAACAAGTCTGAGCGGGATTCAAACCCTAGTCTGACAATCACAAAGCAAGGACACTACCACTAGTATGACGTAAAAAGAAGAAAAAAAAAAAGAATCATTTTTAAAATTTAAGTTGTCTGCCACTGGCATGAAAAATCCCATTGCCGACGACATTCCAAAGGTGTATTGTGATTGTGATTAAGAAAAATGTCACAACATTGTTTTTAATGGGGTCGACCGGAACAAAAAAAACACAGAATCCTGAAAAAAATCATGGAGCTTTGTGTGATAATGGAGAATGCGTATACGAAATTTTTCGTTAATATTCTGCTTATTTTCATAGTTACAGTGTAATTAGTAAAATTATCTCAGTACACCAAAGATAGTGATCAGTATTGTAAAATTTCTTCTGCTATCGTAAATTTTGATAATTATAGCATATTTTTATCAAGCAATGGCATGTTTTGAGATGCCATGGATCACTAATCGGGATGTTATGAGCTTCACAGGCCTCAGTGCTAGCCAGGACCCACGTAGAACAGGTCTGCCAGACTGAGGATTAAGGATGACTCACCGTGGGTCACTACGTCACCTGATCCATGGTCCGTGCTCAGGACCTACTAATCTTCTTAGGATCTGC
>NC_090751.1:24503766-24583766 GCF_036898095.1 Palaemon carinicauda | reverse complement strand
CCTTAACATCCAAGACCTAAGCGGAAATTGAAAGTGTTGCGAGCGCGCAAGCACACTCCCCTGCACGCAGGCACGCGACCACATACATATATATATATATATATATATATATATATATATATATATATATATATATATATATATATATATATATCTACAATGCCAAGGAAGAAATGCCACTTGAAGATGATAGCTAGGGCTGAGAAAGCGAGAGAAATTAAGAGAAGGAAACGGGAAGGGAGAAGTGAGTCAGCCATTCCAACACCACCAGCTGATTTTCCAGTACCGTCCACAAGCCTTGTGCCCCCCAAGGTCTTTAGAATTAGAATACAAGGTCTACCCATCAGCGACCCAAAATTTGTCGTCGTCTGCGCAGACCACCCATGCGGGGATTAATGACGTCACGCTGTACCATGCTCGGATTTACCTGCCTTTGTTTTCCAGAAATTCCAGTACCTACAGTTAGTTTACAAGGAAGCTGGTGTTACTATTCAGTGTGAAGTTCTTCCGCATCCCAATTAACTATTTGTTGAGTCCCATTTGCCCAGTTCTTTAATTAATTACTATTGGTTAAAATGCCTCGTTACTGTGCTGTGTATGGGTGTTCTTCTAATAAAGTTAAAAGAGATGAAGGAGTAACTCTTCACAGCTTTCCCAAGCACGTGGAAATTAGGAAGCTGTGGATAAATTCATGTAAAAGGAAGGACCGTTTCAACCCTGATAATGCAATCCTGTGTAGTTTACATTTTGAACCTGATGCATTTAAAAGAAACCTGAAATATGAATTGCTTGGAGAGTCAATGCCAAAAAACCAACGACGATTAAAGGAAGGATCAATTCCAACATTATCATTACCTCTATCACAAAGTAAGGTTCATAAGTGAAATACATTGTTGGTAAACGATATGTATTAGATTATAGATATGAAAACTAACAAAATATCGGTACTTTTTTGATAAACGCATAAACACTCGATCCAATTACTCATTTTGACAAATATACGGCAATGCAGTTACATATCTTTAGTTTTGAAGTGGAGTAGATATTGTAAATGATAAAAGTGATTGCTACTTTTGTTATGTATCAGTATCAAAGAAGCAAGTGGACAAGATATTGTTTCACAATGAAGCCTTATTCATAATGAATTATTTCAACCATGGGTCAGTGATTGAGTTAGTTAATTTCAGAATAATGCTAATTTTTAGCATCACGTCGCTATTTGTACTGAACAATCTCTATTGACATTCATCTAATTTTGTTTTTCATACTTGGACAGATAGACTAGGTTTGGTTTCATTAAAGTAAGAATAATCATGGTGATTTCTTCACATCATTAAAGGAGTTTCTTGTGGACTTCATACGTAATCTGGATTTGGTTAAAGAAAATAGCGTCTAAAATAAACATTGGGAAAAAGCAAGTCATATTTTTATAGATTTTTCTAAATGTGGTTTTTAGTAAATAATTATTAAAAAAAAATTTCATGTATGCATGCACGTTGTTTATTTTTATATTTACTGACTGGATATAAAGAATTTTAATAATTTTTTCTTTCCTGATATGCGTCTTTTTATACCATTTTTTTTTCCAAACCTTCTCACAAGAAGTATTTTATCATGAAATCTAGTCATCAAAATATCTTGAAATATTATATTTTCTGAAATAGTAACGTTATTCTTAGATGGATAAGAAAGAATTCTGAACTTTTGCGAAATAAGTTCTGACTGGAAGCTGTTCTTTCACCGGCCAGTGGTGCTTACTGATGTTACAGAATTTACCCCCCTTTAACGTTTACCCCTCTAATCCCTACTCACCCCCCAATTTACCTGCGCGTGGGTTGACCAACAACCCCATCCTCCAATACTACTGCTCCTACACAGACTTCCCCACCCCACCTCACCAGTGCTATGCGAGAAGTTGATATTCCAACAACAGAAAAAGATGTCCCCAATATTGAAAATCTGTTCTTGAAAAGAAGCATCAAATAGATATTGCTGATATAGCCTGTCCTGGGTGCTTTGAAAAAAATATAAAGGCTGTTATTGCGAATAGACATATAGACACTGGAGTAAGACACTTTTGTTCGGAATGTAAGTACATGAATTATCCATCAGTGATGAATGAATGGATTCATGCCATGACTGCAGTTCTCGTGTTTGTTTTTGTTATTCACTGTTCATGAGCGTGTGTAGTTTTTTATGCTTGAGTAGTCAGTTGTCGTGTGTACATACGTTATGCAAATCATGTGAAGGATATGGCGGAGATAAAGGCACAAGAAGCTCTAGAAAAATGGAAAAGGGCAACTGTTGATTATTAAAAAACTAACCATTCTGAATGTTTGGGAGAAGATGGGATAGTAAATATAGATGTGTCAACCTCAAATCAGTCAATCAATCAATCTATAGATGTATAATATTAATTTTTGGTGCTGTTATCGTTGTAGGGAATGATATATATATATATATATATATATATATATATATATATATATATATATATATATATATATATATATATATATACATATACATAAACACACAGTCAGCACAGGTTGTGATGTCCACATTAATTTAGGACATTGCAAACTGCTCAAATATTCGCCAGCTAAAAGTCCAGTTTGTATGGCAAGAACGGGTTAATGACTAATTGGCAACTTTCCTCCTTTCCCCCTCACTCTCAAACCAGATAGAAAATCCAGAGTTGCCAATTTAGAATTTTGTCGCTAGATCTAGAGAATTTGAATGTCATCTAGCGACATTTATTGGCCATTAGCTACCAGGAGCAAATCTAGAGATTTCCTTTAAAATCTAGCGACAAATCTGGAGAATTCTGGTAATTTTGAACTACTTACGAAATTTTGCGTTATTATTATTACTCAAAGAAAAAAAATAAAAGTGGAAAGTGCCTAAATTAAGACCTTCTATATTCCCAAAATAAACACGAATACAAGAGTACACAAGTGTGATGTCACCCCCCCCCCCCTACCATAGAAGTGCAAGTCCCCTAGCACGGTAGCGATCTCGTAGAGCACACGTTCAATATTGCTTCTAAATATTTTCGTATGAATTCGTACCAATGCCCAGCCTACCTACTAACTACTAATACTCAGTATCACGTAGTCACGACTCACGTTCGGAACTTGAAGATTAATAGTGTTTTTATAACAGCCGCTGTGTAAGATTATCTGTTAGTGATATAATCAACTTATTCTTAGAAGATTTTGATAAACATAGGAGCTCTTGCATGACACGGCATACACAAAATGCGTAAATATTTCACACACACACACACACATATATATATATATATATATATATATATATATATATATATATATATATATATATATATATATATATATATATATATATATATATATATATATATATATATAGGGGAGAGAGTGAGTATATCTCTTAACATATTTGTGTCCAGATTGAATCTCGGCAACTATTAGTTACAGTGACAGTAATTATTGATCAATTATTAAAAATCTTATTTTTTTATTATGAAAAGAATAGCATTACTTGTTTGAAATTTCTTGTATCAAGTATTGAATTTCTTGAATAATTTATTTTATAAATTTATTTCCTTTTTATTAATAATGATTATTAATTTTCCTTTCATTATTCCTAAATAAGCAAAATTTATTTCCTCTTTTCATTACAACAAGTTCAAATATTTATACTACTGGTATGTTAAAATATCAATAAAAATGTGACAATATCTGCTAAGTCATTGCCCTTTTTACAGTATTCTATTTTTAGCTACTTTCTTTAGAGAAATTCCATATGACTTTAGCTACTTTCTAGCTACTTTTGCAAGCCTATCTAGCGACATTTGAAAATTTGAGTTGGCAACCCTGTTGGACCAGGACCTCAGTTGCTGGGAAGCATTCGTTAGGAGAACGTTTGCGACAGTTATGCTAAGAGTCCCCCTCAATTAATCTTCGTTTTTTTCGGCCATTAACTCTAGCAGTTTGGGATGAAGATGTCTAGGCCTCGAACTGATCATGATGACATTGTCAGGGTGATCGAGTGTCACCGATTAGGCATGAAAACCAAGGATATTGTAAATCAAACCGGAGTAAAGGAGAAGCAAGTTAGAAGGTTGGTAGCACGCTTCTTGGCAGATGGTAGCCTCCCGTTTCCCCGACATGGAGGGGGGGCTAGGAAGAAGACTTCGCCTTTTATCATTCGGTTTCTTAAGGAAAATGTTGAAATGAACCCCCGTGTTACTGCTAAACAATTGAAGGAACAAAATAGCGAAGTTCTTGCTGACATATCAGTGCGAACGATACAAAAATGTTTGTCGGAGGATTTGAAATACAAGAAGGGCCCTGCTCGTAAGACCCCTTTCCTCACTAAACGCCACAGAGAAAATAGACTAAGATTTTGTAAGCAGCTTAGCCAATGGCCTGAGCAGGAACTCAGAAAAATCCTCTTCACAGATGAATCCACCTTTTACGTTTCTAATGCGACTGGCAAAAACGTTTGGCGTCGACCGGGATCTGATCCCTTGGACCCCAAATTCTTCACTCCTACCACCAAATTTCCTGCCTATTTGATGGTTTGGGGGGGTGTGGGATATGGTGGGGTTACTGAGCTTGTGTTTCTACCCCCCAAGCAGACTATGAACAAGGAGAGGTATCTCGAACTGCTTCGTTTGCATCTGGAGGATTCGTTTCACCGCACCGATACATCAATCTTTCAGCAGGATGGGGCTCCTGCTCATACAGCTAAGGATGTTGCCCGTTATTTCAGGGAAAATAACATTAGTTTTATTGAAAAATGGCCTGGTAACTCCACTGATATGTCTCCAATCGAGAACTTGTGGGCAATTCTCAAGGCTCGTATCCGGAATGAAGACACTTCCACTCTTGCTAAGCTAGAGGCAGTGCTACGGGCCGCTTGGGGTAAAATCTCGAAGGAGCTGTGCGAGAAGCTCATCAACTCCTTCCCCAAACGCCTTGCAGACGTCATCCAAATGAAGGGTAACTTGTATGTGCGCATAAAACCGTTTTAACAACAAAATAATTTTATTTTTTTTATTTTTCCTATGTATAAAAGAACACTTAACTCTATATGAAATTATTTCAACATTCTAAAAGATGAAAAGGTATCTTTTCCAAGAACCTCCATCGTATAGAATTAGTAAGAAATATCAATTTTATTTCAGATAAATGCCATGAAAATTTACCCAATTTCTCTATAGCAATTTCATTTCAATTGAAGATATCTGATACAGTATAATTATGTTATGTTTTGCCTTCCAGTGTTTTGCTTGAAGGTACTCTCAGGCATACTATTCTATTTGTTTCCTTATTTCATTTCCTCACCTGGCTATTTTCCTAATTGGAGCCCTAGGGCTTATAGAATTCTGATTTTCCAACTAGGGGTTATCTTTGCAATTAATAATAAAGACGACCGTGAAAGGCTGACAGCTATTTTGTATTTGTGAATAGTTGACATTTTTAGATGTATTAAAATACTACGTCATACCGCACAAAATTATAATTGGTGGTATTAGTATTGCTATTTTCATGCCAACCATGTACTGTAATCGCTCTTAAATTTGTTAAAGTCTATGTGGAAATTTAATACTGTAACTTGAGTCACCACAGTCATATGGATACCATTATTTCTATATTTCTTAATCATTATTTTGAAATCCAATCTATGCCAACACATAACGACACACACACACTCTTGTTACCCTACACAGGTGGTGGATCCAGATCCCGGACGAGTAAGAGAAAACGTACACCTGCCAAGGCCAATGACGATTTGCAGGAGGGAGGTGTGGAGGAAAAGGAAGATGTGGAGAAGGAAGTTAATGTGAAGAAACTGAAGGTGGAAGAGGAACGTCCTGTAGAAAAGGAAGAAGAAATAGAAGCAAAGGAAGAAGAAATAGAAGAAATGTCGGTAAGTTTATGAGAAACTTTCCAATGAAATATTACAATCGATTTTCAAGGGATAGTTAACATTGTTTTCTTTATATTGTTAAGTATGTTTTATTTTAATTCCATAACCTATTCAGAATACGTTGAGGTTTATAAAGCCTACTGTTTCCCAATGGTGAATTTTCACAGTTATTCCATTTTCTAGCCACTGCGCATTTATCAATTCCTAACTATTGTCTACCTAGCTGACTATCTTTTTCTGTTTTTCGCGGTGTGTCAACCATCAGTAATCAACCCGTCTGGCATTTGAAATAGAAACTGCACTTGGATTCTTGGCTCTCTTACTTTAAGGGAAAACCAAAAGTTGGTACAATCTTGTGGTGTCCGCCATCTCAACAACAGAAACAGTTCAAACTTGAATTGGGAGATGTGGTTCAAGACTTAGATTTGACCTTGTGACTGTGTAACAGTACAAATATTCAGATGCCTTATGTCAGATTCAATGAAGCCACATTATCCACCCATTCGGGCAGTTCTGACTTTTGTGAGTAATACAGTACATGATTGTATAACGTCAGCTACAATCTAAACCTTATTGTGAGTAGTTACATTTTGTTTGCTCTTTGTTATACATGCCAAAGTCTTGTACTAACGTACTCCAAAATTTATCAAGACTGCAAATCATTCTATTAAATTTCCTTTCATTTGTGAGAATTGAGAGACAAGACCAATCTCAACCAAATTATATAACCGATAATGATGATTTGGTTACTATACTGATGACGGATAATTCTAGAAATAGATTTCGTTTGTCCTAAGATTTTCCACTGACATTTGTGCTGAAAACTTCAGTATCTGAGGCTTTTCATGATAAACTCCAGATCAATGAATCTCTCGCCATGTCACAGTGGCCAGCTGGAACTTTAGTAACTAAAGTAGTTACTGTAAAGTGTAAACTCGCTGAAGCTGACTAAATTGAAGCTAAAATCATTTGTAATTAATGACTTGACAGTCGTTCAACTTTGAAAGTTGCATAAGTTGGGGATCCGAAAAAAAGATACTTTGCAACAGTGGTCAGTCACAAGCAGGGTTTAAACTTGAGCATGGGACCATTACCTTAAATGCTGCTGCTTTTTACCTTAGATTACCTTAAAACTGTTCCAATTTCCTTGAATTTGAAGTTAGTAAAACTAGAATTACCTTGAAACCATACAAATTGCCTTAAACTAAGGTAATTACCTCAAAACTTTAAACCCTGGACTGACTCGCAAGCCGCACTGAGAAGCTTTTCCCCAACCTTTCCCTTTTATTCTGTAATCGTACCGATAAATAGAACGTGTTCGACATACACTACAATCGCAAAAGGTTTAAATTCCGCTCATGAATGGTTGAGGTAAAGGAGTTGGGCAATGCCCCAGAGACTGACCTCTTCACCCAACAAGGATCAGGGAGGGCCAAGCTATGGCTGCTGAAGACACAATAGGTAGACCTATACGCCCCTTCCAATAATGGTGAGATTGCAGACACTATAAGAAATTATCGAGTTTGAGCAGGTCTCGATCTTTAGTCTAGGTGAACGCCATACTGGGACGTTTAAAGTATCCAAGTTTTTTTTTTTTATACATATATTAAGTTGGGTCTCGAATCCTAGTCTGACAGAACCCCAGTCAGAGACGTTTCCAATAGGCTACCACTTCCCATTAGTTGTTGGAAGGCAGGCAAGGATTTACGAATTATTAATTTTCAGCTTTCTTATCTAAAAGTGATGCTCTGAAATAAAATGTGAAATGGTTTTACGTTCCTTAAGAAATGATGAAATTGCCATAAACCCAGAAAGCAACAGCTCAAGTGAGAGAGAAAAAAAGATATTGAAATTATAGTGTCACCAGCAATGAACTTGATAATGAGAGGCTTCCCTTAGGGAAAGAAACTCTTGCAGTTAACGAAGCTGATAATGCTGATAATTAGTCAAGGGAGAGGACAATTTTAGACATCATTTCGCTTAATGGATCAGTTTTAGAAAACTTATAAGTGCGGGTATTCTTCAGCAGCAAAATAGTTCTCGGCTTGCCTGCTTACACTGTTTATACACTTTATGGGCTACTAAGGATAATCTTGTGTATCTGTGTATATGATATACACGTGTATAGATATACTGTATATCGTATATTCGTAATTGTAGTCCGTATTTATAGTCTTTTCTATTGTATATATCAAAACATTTGTACTACTTAAAAGTGAATATAGGTAATTATTCCATTTTTATTATTAACAGGATTCTAATTTCACCTCTCCTCCCTTGCCCCTTTCCCTCCCTTCCCTTCCCTTCCCTTCCCTTTTCCTTCCCTTCCCTTCCCTTCCCTTTTCCTTCCCTTCCCTTCCCTTCCCTTCCCTTCCCTTCCCCTCTCCCCTACGGGAACAAACATTCCCAGTCGCCTGCAGGTGAAATGCAATTTTATAATTACAACAAACTATTTTTATATAGTTTTTTATAGTTTTTCCCTTGCATGCTTCATTTTCATAACTTATCTTTTCCATTGATCTATTTATAAGATATTGGTACAAATACTTCATGAGACGCTGTCATCTCCTTCAATATACTAAAAAACAAATTCGGATTTAAAAGGTATCCTATGTTCAAGGAAAAATGGAGCTTGAAGACGATATATAGAGACCTTTGTGATTATATAATTATTTCGTAAAGATATTGATTGACGACAGTATTTACAAGACTATGAATATTAATCAAGTGAAGGAAAGTTTTAAAATGTTATTATAGTAAATAGTTTATTGTGATCGTGTATAAATCATTATTTATATAGTATTTCAAAGTTGGCGATTTGAACCGATTAGTCCTTTCCCAGAAGCACTTGACGTAAATACCAACAATACTTAGAACTTAAATTAGGACCCCGAAAGATATTACTTGATACAGCATAATAAGATTTTCCTATCAAAGTGCTCTTCGATGAACAGCAATATTTTTCTTTATAATGTTTTTGCATTTCCATTAAACATTACATCATAAAAGGGATGTAAGATTTTAGAATTTACTGGATAACTGGTGGGACCTTGCACTCATTGGTGTTATCAACAATTTGATAATCCTTTTTTAATTCCTAGATCAGTTCGTAGGATACCCTCCTCTTCCACCAAAACCGTCATCTGCAATGCAAGCACAATTTTCTACTGGAAACGTTATGCTGTGTTTTGGACAAGCGGTATCTACAGTATCATCGACTTTTCGATTCCCAATATTTTTCAAAAACTTATACTATTGCATTCAAGCGTTGTATCTGAAATTAAATTAAGATTCTTTTTTGCCAAAGCAGGACTCGTAGTTTAGTAAGGAAAACTAACGTTCAGCACCATACCAACCACATTATCATGAATGGTGTTTGTGCAAATGTAAGTGATGCATGAGCCTTTTTGCTGTAATCACCGGTCCTAAGTTTCTATCCAAGCTAGATTTATTCAGCTCTTGATATTTCCTTTTCCAGGACTCATCGGACATGATTCCCTTTCAAGAAATAAAGATTGAAGAAGAAGATCCACTTGATGCACCATACCCGTTAGACGACGAAGTTAACATCTCTGAAGCGCCTGACGTAGCTTTGACCAGCGGAATTTTGTTCAAACGGGAAGAACCCCTACCTTGGATGGACAAAACTGACAAGGTATTTCTGCTTGCCTAGATTTTAAAGCCGCTACAGTGTGTGCTTGCAGCTCCATTCTTAGTTTTATTTATTTTTATAGCTATGTATCCTTTTGCTTTCAAGAGTCTCTTGTCTGTTTAACTATGTGCTAGTATGTAGGCTTAACAGACTTCAGTGCCAGGCCCTTTGATAACAGACAAAACCTGATAAGTATCTTGAATATTCTGTACATTCCCCTGCAAACAGCAATTCTGTGTAATTTATAGCTTAAGCTAACTTGTATAGCTCTTTACACTTGTCATTCAATTCGAGATATTTATATACAAAATGCATCTTCTCCAAAAGGTAGAATGACCAAAAAAAAAAAAATGTCTGATTACAAAGTCATTGAGGTTTTACAGGCTAAGGGCGATAGTATTTTGCATGCAAGACATTTCAAATAATTCTTTAACAAAACACTAAAGATAAATATAGTGACATTCCATTTTTCCATTGGCAATCATAGATTTAAGCTTAATCTCATCCATATTACAGGACCAACCTAACTGTGCTAGAGGCGTAGTAATCTCTAAAATTAGTATACTCTAAGGAACACTATATTTACCCTGAATAAATTTCATTCATTTTTATATAGTCTTGAAATAACTTTATATTATCTGTTTTACCACAGGACAAAAGCAGTATTGCTGTCGCAGAGGAGGATTCTTCCAAGAAAGAAAATAAACCAGGACAGTCTAAAACACCAAAGACTGGGTCAAAGAGTAAAAAGGCAGACTCTAAAGAGAAGAATTCTGAGGATCTTGAAGAAACCCACAAGAATCTAAGGAAATCAAAGGTCGTCGGTAAACAAGAGAAGTCGCCATCCGATAAGCAACAGAAGTCTCCATCTAATAAGCAACAGAAGTCGCCATCCAATAAGCAACAGGAACCACCAGCTGCAGCGGAGGTGACAAGGAAAAGATGTCGTAAGATTTTAAGGGAAGACTCACAGTCAGAGTTATCAGAACTTTCTCTGCAATTGACCAAAGATATATATGATGTGTTTGGTATGCATGTCGCAAAGACCCTTCGTGATATCAATGACATAAAAGTATTTAATCGAGTAAAGATTAAAATCAATGAAATACTCCTCGATGCCTTGGCTGGTTACTATTCAAATCCAGGGTTTGAGAGAGAGACTTCTGAAGGAAAACCAATTCTTTCACAAGATCATGAAATCAGTAATAACACTGACTCTTCAAATCAGGATCTTGAAAAAAGGACCGATATGAAGAAATCCTCATCAGCAAATAATGATACCCATAAGACAACATTGCCATTATCAGATACAGACCAAACACAAGCAGTGTCTGTAGATCACTCTAGTAGTGTTTCTCAACATTCTAGAATGCCTATTCAAATTATAAATCCACCAATATTATTACCTGTTAACTCTTCCAATTTGAAACCATCTCAATCCAAAACTGAGAATACTTGTCAAGACTCGAGAACTCTTCAGACTACTCCATTTGTACATCAGCCAGGAACTATACTTGTAAATTTTACATTTCCTCTTATGGCTCAGTCAAGTGTTGTGGATAACTCAAGAACTCTTCCGACTACTCAATCCATACAACAACCTGGAACAATACCTGGGAATTCTTCATTTCCGACAGTAACTCAGTCAAGTGATTTGAATGACTCAAGAACTCTTGAGGCTAAGTCTATATATCAACCAGGAACAATACTTGTGAATTCTTCATGTCCGGATACGACTCGGGCAAGTGTTTTGGATCCTGATGACAATAGTTCTCACCATTCCACAATTACTGAGACTTTTCATGGTACAGATATACTTGGAGGGGATCCAAACATTACTACGACCGGGCCTGTAGATTCCTCTAGCAGCAGATCTCAGCATTGTGTACTTACGAAGACTGAGGCAAGGGGCATAGATGCAGCTCAGACCAGCACAATACATCCACATGGCAGCATTTCTCAGCATTCTGGAAGCCCTGTGACTGGCCATGATAAAACCCACCATCCTCAAGTACCTGGAAAGAAAATTAAAAAAGAAACTGATCTAAATCCTCTACAATCCTAGCAATATACTGTACTCTCAATTGCTGGAATCGCTGACAAAGAGAAGTGATGACTCAGAATTTTGTGATATCAAATAAATGCCATATTGATGGGGTGTTTTATTCATTTAAACCCTTGAACTAATATACTGTATTTTATCTTCTCATATACCATTATAACTGACAGAGATGACAAAATGGGCTGATAAAAGAAAAAAAGAAAGCATTAATTCTAAATTAGAAAACGTTGAAATACTTGGAATGTATAGTGTTACAAATAATGAAGGCATGCTATAGTTGCAGCTGAAATTACAACTGTCAGGTAAGTAGAGTTTTGTACTGTAGTTATTAGAAATATTACAAATATCAGTAAATGGGGTTTGGGAGGCTTCTAGGTCTAGATGGTATGTCACCAGCATCCCATGCCTGGTCCCTTCCTTTGCTTGGGTAGCAATTGGGGTTAGATGGTGATCCCCCATGGTGAGATGTCCTGAGATACATCTGTGTATATATATATATATATATATATATATATATATATATATATATATATATATATATATATATATATATATATATATATATATATATGAGTGTGTGTGTGTGTGTATGTACATTGTATTTTCTCTTCATGTATATTACCATTTTCCTATTGAATTCAAGTATTTTTTATTTTTAATAAAGTTTTCCTTAATTTGTTTTTAATCATATTTTCTTGTTTATTGTGTACATCAAAGACTAACATAATCCTGTGTGAAACAGCTTAAATTGGATTAAAATTAATATTTGATCATGATTGAACTTCAGTCCACCGATTCAACTACCGGATTAAGACGGCTCAAATAAAATTAATAAAATGTTGAAAGTTGAGCCTTAGCGTTAACTGCATACCTATGATTATAGTACTATGTATAGTCTGGGAAGATCTGAATACAAAGGATTGTTAGAATATGAAAAATATTATGCAACATGCACCGAGAACTAACAACGGTGGTACGAGAGATTAATATCTCAGGAATAAGGAATTTAATAGAGGTTTTACTTTACTGTATGCATGTACGCATGTGTGTACTATATAGTTTATTATATATATATATATATATATATATATATATATATATATATATATATATATATATATATATATATATATATATATATATATGTACATCAATTTGTATATGTAAGTAAATGTGTATATATACAGACATTTTCCCTGTGGTAGGGGTGTAAGAATACTACCACCGTATGTCCTGCGTGTCGTAGGAAGCGACTAAAAGGACAGCTGCAGCCTTGCTTTTTAGCAAAAGGCTAGGCCCACTGCCAATAACTGTGGAGACTGCTACCTTGCAGTTAGACTATTAAGTCAAAGTTTAGGTCCACTCTCAATGCTTGTGGTTGATGATTGTGGCATGCGATCGTCAAAGGCCTCTTGTCAAATTATAAATCTCGCCTTAAGCTAGGCAACCGACCCCTTGATATAGGGATAACGGTGGAAAAGAAGAAATGTATATGATACATATTGCAAATGAAGCAGGGGAAGAATGAGAAGGATTTGGTTTGGAGAGACAAGCTCGGAAAATTTGCTGGTATATAGATTGACGATAGGACCACAAACATACGGCAGTGGAAGGACATCTGAGGCTATTGTCCTGCAGTGAACTATCAACGGCTGAATTTTATACACAGTATATATTGTATATATAGCTGAGGAAATAATTTCTTTTACAAATACGATTTTACCTGTTTTAAAAAAATAAAATCGTTACTTAATGGATTTTACTCTTATCAGCTTTGTAGACTTCTTCAAATAATTTGCATATTTACTAACGGCCTACCATAGGCCAAACATGGTTACAGTCGAGTATTTCTCTGGTTAACCCATCACACCTTGAGGTTAGTTGTAGGCCTCGTCAAATGTGTGGTAGCTTTCTTATCTACAAGATAAGGAGGCATTAGAATAGGACGTGCACATTCTCTTGAGGACCCATTTTTTCTCTGTTGTCCTACGCAGTTTGTTGTGTGTTTAGATAAGCTCTAATGTTGTGCAATTATGGCGAGAAGCACCCTCAAGTATCCCATATTCAAGGAGGTTTTTCAGAAAGCTAACTAAAAGTCTTGACAAATTCTACCCCCCCCCCCCCCCCCCCCGTGTGTGTGACGCCGAGTTGCACACGTTGATTGTATGTACCCTTACACACGGGCCTTTTTTTTCTATAAGCGTGGGGATCCTAGAATAGTTAGTTAGTGTTTAAAAGCCAATCATGAATTGCAGAGGCAAGGGACAGTGACATTGCCCTAGAAACTGACCATATAAACGTATGATCAACGCCCATGCCCCCTATCCACCCAACCGTGGGCGAGGCAATGGCTGCTGATGATTCAGCAGGTGTACCTATAGTCTCCCCCATCCTTAGCTTACAAGGATGGTGAGGTTGCAGATACTAAGCAGTTTTAGCGGGATTCGAACCCCAGTTTGGCGAGCTCCAGTCTGGGACGCTTCTAATAGGCCTTATTCTTTTCTAACTGCACAATATCTAATTCCTTTTGTGAATAAAATGGTGGTCATTGGATAGATAATAGAACAACCTCAAATTTCTACCCTAGGAAAACAGAAATGGAATCAATTACACCGCAAATCTTGCAGTATTATATAAAGCAAATTTGCTTCCACTGTTCTTGTCGGTAGGTTACTTGGTGTCCCGACCTATTCTTAGGTATTTAAAGGACGCCGTGTTGACTTAGTCAGTGCTATAAAACTTTCGTCAACTGTATTGTAGCTGTTTGGCTGCCCATCTCGAAAGTGTCTAAAATTCTTAGATCATCATCTACACCCATTGAAGCAAAGGGTCTCGGTTAGATTTAGTCAGTCGTCTCTATCTTGAGCTTTTAATTCAATACTTCCCCACTCATCATCTCTCACTGCGCGCTTCATAGTCCTCAGCCATGTAGGCCTGGGTCTTCCAACTCCTCTAGTGCCTTGTGGAGCCCAGCTGAATGTTTGGTTAACTAATTTCTCTTGGGGAGTGCGAAGAGTATGCTCAAACCATCTCCATTCTTAGATATTTAAGACTATTTCCTTATGAAGTGAGAGTAAATGTGATTTTGTGAGCTGCAGTTGTATACAAATGTTAAATATACATAATCTTGTTTTATTAGAGAAGAACCTAATAATGTTAAGAGCAGTTTTCACCATTTTGAGGATATGTTAATTTTTCGAAATAATTTATAATGAAGGAACTGCTGCAAAAATATTTTTTGAAAATGTAATTAATTAGAAACATTAAACCGTATGAACATGTCAGTTCTAATTACTTCAAATTAAAGTATCATGCAATGCAAATGCCAGAAGAGAAAGGCTAATGCTTTGTTCGTATGAATAATGCAGGAATAAGTATCAGTGGCGGGTTACATGAAGATGAATAATAAAAGGAATAATACTGCAACTCCATTCAGGTACGAATTATTCAAATACTGAATTATGATATATTAGATGACTATATTGCACACTTAACAAGCCTTAGGTCACGTCTACTAATCCTTTACATTCTCCTTCCACCCCACCAGGTCTGGACGCGATGTGGACAAGCAAGCTGTCAGCAGTCGCTCCCGTCCTGTTCCATCCACGGTGATTATGAACTCGAGAGTGCTACAACTACTTTACAGAAACTGAAGGGGAGAGCGCTAGATATAGTAAATGGACTTAAAGATGTCCGAGAAGAAACTCGTTAAGGTTAAGGAGTCCAAATTAATGTGATGTTTGAATAAAGACAACGAAGAATGATGTTTTCCAGAAGAGATGAATCGTGAAATACTTTTCATCAAGAGATTTCATTTTCTGCAAATCCTAATTGGTGATTATACTAAAATAATAGAATATTATTTTTGTAAACCAAATGAGGCGTGGATATGATATTCGAAAATTATAGTATTGAGGATATTTTCCTTTGGAAGATATCAACTCATGGTTATGCTAAACGAGATTCCCAGGGGAAATCCAAGTTTTTGACAATAGCAACTAAACATAGGATTAGAAACAAAGATTTTCCCCTCTAATGAATAAGCATAAGAGAAGATTTCGGAAAGGAGGGGGAGGATTGTTTGATTTGTACAACCTCCACCCCCGCCTTCTCATCCCACCCAAATTAAGGAAGGAATGGAGATGGCAGATAACGGAAGCTAAGGTGCCCCTTTAAATTCAAGAACGTTGATAACGGAAGCTAAGGCGCCCCTTTAAATGCAAGAATACTAATAACGAGAGCTAAGTTGGCCCCATTGAATTCAAGAACATTGATAATGGGAGCTAAGACAGCCGCTTAAGTTCAAGAACACTAATAACGAGAGCGAAGTTGTCCCTTTGAATTCAAGAACATTAACAATGGGAGCTAAGGCACCCCCTTAAAGTCAAGAGCACTAATAAATCAGGCTAAGGCACCCACTTGAATTCAAGAACTTGATAACTTTGAATTCAAGAACACTAATAACCGGAGCTAAGGCGCCCCATTAGATTCAAAAACACTAATAATGGGAGCGAAGTCGCCCCCTTGAATTCAAGAACATTGATAACGTGAGCTAAGGCGCCCCCTTAAATTCAAGAACACTAATAACCGGAGCCAAGGCGTCCCATTAGATTCAAAAACACTAATAACGTGAGCGAAGTCGCCCCCATGAATTCAAGAACATTGATAACGGGAGCTAAGACGGTCCCTTAAATTCAAGAACCTTGATAATGGGTACTAAGGCACCCCTTAAATTCAAGAACATTGATAACGGGAGTTAAGGCGCCCCCCTTAAATTCAAGAAAATTGATAACGGAAACTACTGACGGGAGGTAAATTGTCCCCTTAATTCAAGAACATTGATAATGGGAGCTAAGACGCCCCCTTAAATTCAAGGAAATTGATAAGGGAAGCTAATGCACCCCCTTTAATTCAAGATTACTGATAATGACCTACGCCCCCCACTTAAATTCAAGAACATTGATGACGGGAGGTAAGTTGCCCCCTTAATTCAAGAACATTGATAATGGGATCTAAGACGCCCTCTTAAATTCAAGGAAACTGATAAGGGAAGCTAATGCGCCCTCTTAAATTAAAAAAACACTGATAATGAGCTACGCCACCCACTTAAATTTCAAAAACATTGATAATGGGAGGTAAGGCGCTCCCTTAAATTCAAGAACAATCATAATGGGAGTTGAGGCACTCTTGAAATCAAGAACATTGATAATGGGAGCTGATGCGTCCCATTAAATTCAAGAACGTTGATAATGGGACCTAGGGAGCTCCCTTAAATTCAAGAACATTGGTTATATGGTTACCACAATCGAAAAGATTTTGTATTCCTGGAAAATGAATAACAAATAGTATAACTGATATTCTAATTAGATAATGTTTGTCTCGTGTTTTGTAATTAATAATTATGAACGCGACGTCCACAAGCAAAACAAAATTACAAAGGCAAATATGGGTTATGAAGCACTTCACAGATTAGGTTGCATGTCTGTTAGAATGACACATCCATAGATCAATTTAAGAAAAAAAAAAAAGGGAGAGAGAGTGGAGTGGAGTTTGAGTACAGCTGCACTGCGCAAGTGCAGTGTCATGGCTCTTCTCCGCAATAATCCTTTAATGCCTCGTATTTGCAACGTTTCCTGCAGAGTCACTTACGTCCTCTAACCCCCTCCCCCCTTTCCCCTTCAATACCAACGTCCCACCCACGGCTAAACCTCCCCCCCCCCCCTCTGGTCTCTCCTCCCTTACCCAGTATGTCATTTCTATTTGATTTCTCACCTGTTCGGAGAAGCCCCTTTCGTTGAATGGATGTAGGTAAGTATTCGTTCTTTCTTTCTTATTTTTTTTCTAAGGCATTGCGTGGCATGACGGCCAATCTACTTTATTGGTCGTAAGAAGGGAGAGGAAATTATTACTACTAGCCAAGCTACAACCCTTATTGTGAAAGGAGGATGCTATAAGCACAAGAGCTCCAACAGGGAGAAGTAGCCCAGTGAGGCAGGGAAATAAACAAACTAAATGAGAAGTAATAAATAATTAGCGTAAGATATTTTAAGATCATTAACAACGTTAAAATAGATCTGTCAATATATAAAATATAGAAGAGACATCGGCCTGTATAACATATTCGCTACAACTTTTAAACTTTTGACTTTCCGCCGATTAAACTACCTAAATAGGAAGATCATTCCACATTCTGATCACAGAGGAACTAAGACTCCTAGAATCTGTAGTATTGAGGCTTATTATGAAGACATAACTCTTAAGATTAATTGCATACCTAGTATTACCTGCAGATTGGTACTGTCTGGAAAGGTCGGAATGCAAAGAATTATCAGAATTATGAAAAATCTTGTAGAACACGAACAAGGAAGTGACATCGACGGTACCAGATATTTATTTATATCTAAGTCAAGAATAAGAAATTTAATTTACAGCAAGTTCTTGCCCAACAAATAAAGACGAGATTCAGGTATTGAAGATCAGATAGATATGAAAGATTTGAAATAATTCTTCAGAGTAGATTGATCACCGAAATTCCTAAGACTCAATCAGCCATTTTTTGTGCAATTAAAGAAGGAACGATCAGATGTGTTTCTCAAGCGAATTTCCTATCAAGAATCACACCCAAAATGTTAAGTGGTATGAGAGTCAAAGAAACTATCAATGCGGAGATCCTGTATGTTGAGCCAGTGTCCTCGACCTACTTGCAATTATATCATACTTTTGAGTTTTGTTAGGGTTCGACTTCATGGCCCATAATTTTATACCAGATACTAATTTTAGGTAGAAATAAATGATAGGATTTAGCAACACCAGTTTTGGAAGCTGAATTGATGCAGAGAGAGTAGCATCATCTGCATATGCAACTAGCTTGTTTTCTAGCCCAAAACCAGTGTTAGAGTTCTCTAAGGAAACTTTATTCTTTTTTTTTAATTGCCATCTATTGAAGCTAAATAACTCCAATGTTATTTTATACATGGGTTAGACGTGTGTAACCGTGTGCATGTAAATTGACCAGGACCTAAGGAATAGGGAGATTTATAGGGGAACGATAAAAGACTAGCTTTTGGAGACCCATGTTGGACGCGTATCCATGTAGGTATCTTGGAAGAACAAGGAGTGGATCAGACAGAACTGGCGATTGAGGGGTGATAGAGAAAGAGATGAGAGAGGAACAAAGGAGGGTGAACGCTAAGGAAAGGGAATAATGATAAGGGAATTGTTAAATGGGAGGACTGGAGGGAGGGAGAGAGATTCTTTGTTCTCTATCATCATCCTTTGTCAGGGAAACTGATAGATTATTCTCTCTCTCTCTCTCTCTCTCTCTCTCTCTCTCTCTCTCTCTCTCTCTCTCTCTCTCTCTCTTTCTATGGTAATTCATACTGATGAACATTTCTTGAATATTAAAGGTCTTATCTTCCTCTAAATTTACATTGTCTTGACTCTCAGTAGTGATTTAAACTACTATGATCGACAAAATATATTTTATTGTAAATACAATAACTGAAAGAAAATATCTGTATCCTTATATAGAAAGATCTATTGTCATAGTTTTCGTTTATCTGATAAGTGAATACAAACTCTATTAACAAAATAACCCCCCCCCCTCTCTCTCTCTCTCTCTCTCGACTGTACATCCCCATTAAAGTAATAAAGTCACCTGTTTTTACTTCATGCCTCATGACATTCCCCTTAAAACGACTTAATTTTTCCGTACCCTCTTATTCTCGTCAAATCTTTTCACACAGTCACACCCTCAGTCACTCCTTGGATGCTCACCAGTCCCCACACTCCGTAGGGGTTTACAGTAGTACTATCGACACTCCTTTCGTCTAATTTTCATGGCAAAGTGAACCGGGCATTTTCTCCTTAGTCCTAGTTCCGTATGGTCAAAATTCTGTCTATCCAGTCAGCAAACAACACGTTCAACCATATCCCACTTTTTCACGGTTCATTCACACCCCCACTAAGCTCATCCCTAGCCAGTAAATTCGACGTCCACTCCCTTCCCACGTAAACTTCTAAATTCCCACTCCCACTGTTGTTTCCCTCTATCCCCTCTCATTGTACTCGCCTCAGAGTTTTCATTTTCCTAACAAACAACTCTGTGTTACAACCATCCACTTCCAACAACTCTAATCCAATCCTACAATAGTCTCAGCTTCCTCCACGAAGTGTACATCCACATATTTTCCTATTATTACTGTACCCACCCTCTCCACGATGCATCTTTTCCCACCCCATTAATCTCAATCCCACAATACTCACCCACTTCTCTATTTTCCCTGGTTCTCTTCAATATGCTTCTCTTCGCTATCCTAAATTTCACGTCCATTTTCCCCACATCCAATGATTCTCCTCCACGGCATCGCAATATGCTTCCTTTTGACCAAAACATTCATCCCATTCCTACGGTCACAACCGTCGTTTTCCTCACTCCTACAATCCCTAATTTCCTCACCAAATGTTTGTTGACCTCCTTTTCTCCAACTCCTTTATCCTCACGGGTTCCCCATGGACCAGGGGCCCTCCCTACTCCCACAACTGTCACTCCACATCCCCCGACACCTCGCATTTTAGTCTATTAATACTTATTGATGTTATTCTTTAGACATTAGTTGGCTGGTATTAGATTGTCAGGACAATAACTGGCACAGACTCTTGCTGCAAAAATAGATATCCGAAACGGGTTCTAGTTGCCTGGTGTGGACCTTTGAAAGCAATACTTTTAGGTTCCATAAAATTAATATAAATCCCTTTCTAATACGGCTCGACCAATCGTAATGGTGAAGGTAAACCTTATTATGAGTCTAGACTCGCCCTGATTTAACAGCCTTGTCCAAAAGTAATAATTGGCATTTTCATATGAAAAGTCCACACACTAATTTTGCTGCTCTGCTATGACAGAATGCTTGCAAATTTCAAGGCAGGTTCAATCGTTCCAATATTTTCTGGCAATTGCTGAAAAAAAAAAATCTACTTGTCAGATAATTGTTGATAAGGGTAAGCCTAAATGTTTACTAGATTTTTAGAACTATTCTAAAAAAAAAAAAAAATGTAGATAGTATATGCTACTGACGAGAATCGATCATAACAATTCTGAACCCGCCAAGTAAACACAAGGATGTATATTGCGAAGATGAAAATGCTTTCAAATTTAAAAAAAACATGTATTCTAAATGCTATAAATCTAAGAATTTTAACAAGATTTTACTGAAACTTTCTTTCTTCATCAGATATAAATTAGACTTGATTTTTCCGTCAGATTTGAATATAAGAAACTTAGTTTCTCGTTTGGTTTCGGAAGATGGCAGTCTTTTCACTAGATTCCAGTTCTCGGGCATTAAAAATACGAGTTAAGTGAACTAACAGGTGTCCGGGGGAGAGAAATGTCAATACTTTCGAGAAATGTGCAACAAGAATCCGGTGGTGATTGCCGAATAGCCTCCCTGGGGGCAGCTCCTGCCATAGGGCCGATAAAGAAAAATTGGACGGTCTAATAATGCTCACACGGCAATGGAACTGTTCACGTTGGACGGACGGTGTGGGTTGGACAAATGGACGGATACATCCTAAGCACAGGTTAGGTAGGCTATTATTGTGTCCTTGTGATTAACTATTGTATGCAGGTATGCATTTCTTTATAATTACTATTTTTTTTATTTGTTACTTAATTATCCACCATTAATGAATATCTTACTATATTATTTTTGGCCATCCCTCTTTGCTTTTGTACACAAGGCTGGTTTGAAGTAAAAATGACTATGATAATAGTAATTATGTGGCAGTAAAACATTAGCTCGATTTCAAACGAAATGATTAGGATAATAGTGGAAGTATAACACCAGCTCGATTTCAAAGGGAGAGAGAGAGAGGTTATTAGTTCTCTTGATTGGGCACTGCAGTGTTCTATTTCTCTTACTGTTGTTTTTCTTAAGATTTTATAGTTTATATATGGAAGATCTATTTTAATGTTGTTTTAGAAATTTTCTACATTAATTGTTCATTACTTGTGTATTCATTTCATTGTTCCCTTTCCTCACTGAGCTATTTTTCCCTATTGGAGTCTGGGCTTATATCATCCTGCTTTTCCAACTATGCTTGTAGCGTAACTAGTGCTAATAATAATAATAATTAATTCGTTGACTGAAAATTGTACACTGAATCCTTGTTTACGTGTGATCAGGGCCCCCAAAAAAATGTACCGCCCTACCAAATTCTGACGCTGTGGTAGAACCCGTCAGCAGTGTGGGTTGGGCCTTCCTCTGTAAACATTAGACTAGTTTTTTTAGGCCTTGTTTTGAGAATACTTATAACAATTCACCCATAATTTATTCTTTAATAAATTCACCTGTATTCTGTGAAGCAGTCTCGCTATGGGGATCAGACATACGAGTTTAAACTCGTATGTTTGATCTTAAGAATTGCCTTATTTAGTTATCTATGCAATATACTGCAAAGGCTATTTTCCTGGCTCTATTTATCAAGAAACGATTTGCTGTATTCATACTTAAATAATTTATTTCGTCAAAATATTGCAACAATCGCGTTAGTTGACGTGTTTTTGCATCGCTTAAAATTGGGCAATTTCTTTAGACGTGTTTTTCTTATCAAAACATTATATTTTTTGTTTATGTCAAAACGAAAACTCCCAAGAATATTGTGACGGAAAAGGCCTGATAACGGGAGAAAGTTGAAGAGAAAAATGCGCAGTAAACAACACGGCGCGGCGTTGCCACGTCTGTGGCCCATTATATCTGATCCAAGGGCTCAGTCTCGGTCGTAGATTTGGCATAGTGTGTAGGTCATTGTGGCCGTTGAACGTACATGTGTACGTGTACATAAATGCACACACGTACGCGCTCCTGTTCATGTTTTCCTTTTTCTATTGTGACACTTTTTGTAATTGAACACTTGCAGTTGTAATGAGAGTTATAGAGATCTATAAATTCCGAATATAAACGTTGCTCTGTGAAACACTCACTTGAATGACTGCTATCCCCCCATCCGCCTCATGTCCCCCGGCCCTCAACCCCTCCCTAGTCTCCACTACCTCCTTATCCTTCCCCCCATCTACTCCCCATTCCCTCCACTACTTCCACGTCCATCCATCCACCCAACCACCATTTCCATCCACCACAATTCTTCCCTTTGGGAAGTTTAGTGACCCCTGGCCTGGGTTGGGATGTGGGTACCCTCCCCCACCACTGGAGTTTCTCGTCATGTGCAAGTGTACATGATGATGCACATTTCCGTTTTTCTTCAGTGTCAACGATAATGATCTCTCTCTCTCTCTCTCTCTCTCTCTCTCTCTCTCTCTCTCTCTCTCTCTCTCTGAAGCACCATTTAACACGTACGCGTTGGAAAATTTCATTATTCGACATAAATGATGAACAGGATGAAGTCGAATGTTCGTGTACGTTTTAGTGAGTCTAAAATTCCTCAGTTATTTTAGTTCGCGTAGCCTTGAAAGGTCCAAAAGCTCAGGAATTATAGAATAGTGGTTACATTGTTTAAAGTACTATCCGATTCGGGGATTTGTTCTGCGGGAATTTTTTACTCTCTCTCTCTCTCTCTCTCTCTCTCTCTCTCTCTCTCTCTCTCTCTCTCTCTCTCTCTCTCTCTCAAAGTAAAACCTAGACAACCCTTTGTTCATGAAACCTCGAACATTGAGAGTTGTAAGCAATGAAGTTAATACTTGGGTGAGTGACCTCTAATGAAATAAAATTCTAAGAAAATTACAACTGAATCTAGGAATCTATTATCCAAGAAGCCAATACAGGCCAACCAACATTGATACGAACGAACATTTTCATTAAATTCTAGTAAACGAGTGAATGGTTAACAACTATAGTTATTTATATTGTTCATACATTTTTAATTAAGATAAGGGTCAATGCCTATGGTTTGAGGTGAATTAGTTTATTCATACACCATTCCTGCTATTTGAAGTATATTCATTCTGTTTCTGTAATAATAATAAAATACCAATCCACATTTCGCTTATTTGAATATTCTGTGACTAGGTCGAGAATCTACAGAAACTTTAAAGAGAAAAAATATATAACCCGCAAATGATCGAGAGATTGGAGGATTAGAAATACACCAATTTGTTGTTTTGTTTACATAGTGTGTTTTATTATTATTATTATATAATTATTATTATTATTATTTTTATGGCATGGAGAGATTAAGTTGGTTCAACCTTTTTACTAAGTGGACGTGATATGCTAACATATTTTAACGACCAGCTCTCTCTCTCTCTCTCTCTCTCTCTCTCTCTCTCTCTCTCTCTCTCTCTCTCTCTCTCTCTCTCTCCAGCATAACAACAGCAATGTTGTATACATGTTGCTGTAATTGCTTCGAAATGTTAATTATGTTACAATGAAAAGAAATGAATAAATTCATGAGCGTTCCCAGGAATTTCTGTAACGAAGGTATGAACAGCATTTATGGGCTGCTGATCAACACTTACAAGGTGGTGCAGGTATACATGTAGGTTTTATTATTATTATTATTATTTGCTAAGCTACAACCCTAGTAGGAAAAGCAGAAAGCTGTAAGTCCAGGGGCCCCAACGGGGAAAATAGCCCAGTGAGGAAAGGAAAAAGTAGATATTTTAAGAACAGCAACATTTAGATATCTTTATTGTTATATCACTGTTTACTATATTTTCTTTACATTTCCATAATGTCATATATATATATATATATATATATATATATATATATATATATATATATATATATATATATATATATATGTGTGTGTGTGTGTGTGTGTGTGTGTGTGTGTGTGTGTGTTTGACTGTGTATGTGAGCGTACATCATTATTACTGGATTTATGTATAATATTACTACATACCATCACATAGCCCAAATTTTACCTATTCATTATTGATTAATTGCTCTCTCTCTCTCTCTCTCTCTCTCTCTCTCTCTCTCTCTCTCTCTCTCCCAACTTCAAATTCCTAAAGGACAATATTTTTGTAAACCGAATTGAACAAGAAAGGCAATTTTAATGCTATACGACTACAGAAATTAATCATTATCGTTGCTGTTTTTAAATTCTTGATGTTATTGTCCCTAAAGAGCTAATAAAAAGAAGTTTTTATGCCGTCTAAAGACGACAAAGAAAGGAAGAGGTGGGGGAAAGAAAAAGAGGAAGAAGAGAAAAAAACTCTTACCCCCTGGCAAAAGAAAAAAGAGAAAATCCAGTTTTAGCCTTAAACTTGATAGGATCGAAAGGGAGAGACAGACTGACAGACAGAGAGAAGGGGAAGGGAAGAGGAGAGACTAAAATTGATTAAGTTCTCAGCCAGTAAATACGTTTTGCTGAAAAATAATACATGGAGTGAAACGAAAATTAAAAATGATTCAAGTGAATACAATCCTCAAGTAAAAGATGAAATAAAGACATGAAAAAAAATATTATTACGGCGAACGTGGCGTGTAATTCCCGTAGACATTTTTTTCACCGAAGTTCTTCTATTTAGGCACGATCTGTCAAAAATCGAATGTTCTACCAAGAGAGAAAAAAAGATAGGTTATTTGTTTATTTCAAGTATATTGGGTTTTCCTCCAATTGCACCTCAACACTGAATTGTCTCCTAGGCCCCAGCGCCGTGTCTTATGGTAAGACAGGAATAGTTATGTCTTTATCCCGTGTGGATTTTGCATCGCATCCTTCCCGTCTTCCTTTCTTAGATTTTCCTGTCTTAATTCATAGAATATTTACGTATATAATGTAAATTGATGAAATGTAATTGTATTATTATAATAAAACAAAAAAACAAATAATGTAATTTGAACGTTATCTCTTGTAGCAAACTAAAAAAAAAATCCCCTCAACCAACTTGGAATATTTGGTTGTATGGCCACAGGATAATGACGCTATTCCTTTTATTACTCCCTGCTTTTTTATCTGCATTAATCCTGTTCCCTATATCACACCAGATCACTCGATTAAATACAAAACGTCATATCTACCTCTATTCATTTCATGACCTTCCAAGGCCAGGGAAAATAGCCCAGTGAGGAAAGGAACCAAGGACAAATAGAATATTTTAGAAACAGTAACATTAAAATAAATATTTCCTATATAAACTTTAAAGACTATAAAAAAAGCAAGAGGAGGAGAAACAAGACAGAAAAGCGTGGCCGAGTGCACCCTCAGGCAGTGAAAGACCATGGTACAGAGGCTATGGCACTACCCATGACCAAAGAACAATGGTTTGATTTTGGAGTGTCCTCCTTTAAGAGCTGCTTACCCTAGCTAAAGAGTTCATTTTACCCCTACCAAGAGGAAAGTAGCCATTGAACAATAACAGTGCAGTAGTTAACCCATTGAGAGAAAAGAAATTGTTTAGTTATCTTAATGTTGTCAGGTGTATGAGGGCAGAGGAGAATATGCAAAGAATAGGCCAGACTATTCGGTGTATGTGAAGGCAACGGAAAATGAACCGTAACCAGAGAGCAGGATCTAGTGTAGTCCTCTGGCCAGTAATAGGACCCCATAATTCCCTAGCGGTAGTATCCTAACGGGTGGCTGGTGCCCTGGCCAACCTACTACCTAGATCTTTAGTCCTAACTGGACTGGCGTTATTAATGTTCTTTAGTTATCACGGTGACTGTAACAGTAGACCCACCTGGCTACCTTACCCTTCTCGAACTGGGCTAAACAGGTCTTGGATAGACTAAGAATACCCTACTACTGATTTTCTTCATCAGAAGCTACATAGAGAGTTTTTGTTCAATCATCCTGATATCAGTAGCCAAACAGAATTTCTGATACAACCAAATATCCCAGAATGACAAAATACGTTAATGATTTTTATGCATATAGTCGGTTGACATGTCTTCTTTTCGCCTTTAAATCATACCCTTTTCTTAAATAGTGATAATTATTCGTGTTAATTTAATTACTAATCTCAATATTGACCTAATCTGAACTCTCACAATGAAAGTTTTTTTTTTTTTCACGTGCAGGTTATACACAATACTGACACTATATATGCGTTTTATAATATGCGTTCAAATGTTACTTCGTAATGCTATCCGTATGTTCTAAACTCATTTGTTTAATAACTAGAACGACAAAGCATCCGAGTAAATCATGTATCAGTTCATGAAAACGGTTTTAAAAGTCACAAGGTCCTAGCCACGTTCTATAGAATACATAGGCCTTGGTCCTTGCTACAGACTGGCCACATAGAGTATACATGTGAACAGTGCCTACCCAAGCCAAGACCAGGGAGGCCAAGACAATGATGGGCAGACGTATACCCACCCCCCACCCCCCCCCCCCCATCTGCTCTAGCTCTCCAGAACAGTGAGTTTGTAGACTCAATTCCAACTAATTGAAATCACATCATGTACATTAAATTGCACCATAACCGGACTATGTCCCCTAATTTCAATAAATCTTTCCTAGGTGAAATTCCACCATTGCTGGTGAAGAAATGCTTAAACCGGATGTAAATTAATGTTAATAGATCGAATATTATTAAACACGAGTATAGAAACAACAAGGAATAATAAAACAAATGTGCCTAAACGATGAGACTAGTTCTTTTCATTCCTTATCTGGCCCATGTTGGGCAACAGAAATCGACTTGAAGTGAGATCAAGGCTGACCTTAATATGTATATGATTCTATAATCAGAGTAATTCTGATGCTTCAAAAGAGAAACGTCGTCAGATTTCGTGGTCCACACTCAGGCAATCAACTCTTCCCGTAAGTTAATCTGGATATGCGTAAAACGGATACCGGAGAAAACCAAAAAAGTAAAATAGGTCTAACTAACTTGTGCGTGATTTTTATCACGTTTCCGTCACATATTAATTCCAGTTACTTGTATTTCATTCTTAGCCATATAGTTGGATAAAATGTACCATATTATAGGCCTATGAGTATGAATGAACTCTTTTTGTCCCACTTAGACCTACCAACCTATTTATTTGTTGTTTCGTGTCAAAGGTCAAATGCTGGAGGCTAATCGATGATGACCAGCTACTATAAAAGGAAACTACACCTAAGGTCTTGGGCACCAAATATCAAGTAGGTGATATTTTCTCTTATACGATAAAACTATTTCATCAGGCTAATTAACACTCGTGGGCTTAATGCAACCCCAGAACTTATATAAAACGCAGTGTGCTGTAGGTAGTAATAAACCGTCTTTTCCTCGTAGCGTGGATTCGGCTTCTCCATTCTATTTTGTTGCCAATCCTCATTTAGTAAAGTAAATGAGGTTTGGCAACAAATAGTGAGTTGCAGGGTTTTCCTCCAGATCCACTTGGGTGATAAATGGCCTTCCCGGTTCTAGCGCTGCGCCATATGGCCCAAATTATATTTATCCATCTTGTCATGTAAATATCTCGTCTATAGCTTCATAAAACAGCAATGTTTCGCTTCTACGTGTCACATTCATAAGACATATGAAAATAAACAGTTGAAGTGGCTTTCTAATTGAATCAGTTTTCAAAATAAGTTTAAATAAAATAAGATTTGCGGTGTTCGTCCTCGGCAAATGTGTATGAAAGAGAACATTTTATATATTAAACTAATTTAAAGGGAAATTTTATTGATTGATAAGCAATCTGCCCAACAAAGTGAACTATAATGTCCAAATTATCTGGTCCTCCTTTTATATATATATATATATATATATATATATATATATATATATATATATATATATATATATATATATATATATATATATATATATATATATATATATAAAATAACTGTTTGAAAATCTATATTCTTGAAAGAGGATGCCACTGGAACTCTCAAGTATTGTTTGTACGTCGGGGAAAATCAGTGAAGACGGTAATTCACACATGGTTTGGATTTAAGCTTCAAGTTCATGGGAAAAGATACATGATATCTTTGAAGGTCGGGTTGTGGGAATGGCGTCATTTGTGATGAGACTAGTGTTTTTCATTTTGGGGGGAGCGGGAGCCTGGGGGATTCAGTTAAAATGAGACAAGGGCGTTGTATTGTGACCTAAAAATGTTGGCATTATAATTTTAAAGAGTAGCACACACACGTACGGTAAATAGACTTGCTTATTATTAACCGTTACCCTCCAGTAAGCTTTTGAATTGTTGGACGGTTGTTAAGGACAGTTTAACATCACTATACATGGCAAGCAAATATGGGTATGTAAAGTCATTTTGGAAATCATTCACATGCAGGTGTTTATGTTAGAAAAAAATGAAAGAAAGAGAGAGATACATATAGTGAAAGGTCCAGAAAACTTGGATCATTTTATTTCTGCCGAGCGGGAGCCTGGAGGTTAAGCTTTTCGGACGAACATGGTTTTTCACGGTCGCTCAACGCCAGTTTACATTAGTCTGTGATCGAGGTCGCATCCACGATTAGTCGAGGCTCCATGTAATTTGAGTATGCAGTTTGGATTTTTTATGAATTCAATAATTTTCAATATTAAAATGCCTTGGAGTAACTATGCTAGTTGAATTTAGTGGTAGGTTAATAAACAAAACGCCAAACAGTTACTGGTTGACATTTAGAAGTAGACAACGACATGTAATGTACATAGGTTTCCATTACAGTCGACACGGGAGCAAAATTGTATCATTAACTTTTTGATATGCAAGTTTTCCGTTTTCCCCTGAAAGATCACAGGACCAATATCAAATGGTCACATTAAAGATCTTAAAGATTACTGAGACGAAACGAAGTACAAAACTTTAGATGAAACGGTTTTGGGACAAATGTTACCATGGAGTACGCCACGTGACCGGCAACTAAAACATGTTTGGACAAGGGTATGATAGGTAACAGTTGGGGGCCTCTTTTTTATTCATCCTTTCATCTCTAGGTCTTGATTTCTTATCTTGGCTTAGGAAAAATTAGCAAAATCGAAAGTTGAAAAATTAGCAAAATCGAAAGTTGAAAGTTTGATATGAAGCGCTATAATTTTTCCAATATCCGCTCACAGTTTTAATCTGGTATAAGAATACAGGCTCTCGCTTCTATTAAGAATCGGATAAGTGGTTGCTTTTCTGTTGGTGTTTTATATGGTATTTTCGTTAGTATTAGATGTTTTTATCACACATAGACCTATCCTTATCATAATGAATTTAATCGGCCATTAGATGTTTTTATCACATAGGCCTATCCTTACAAGAAATTTAATCGGTCATTTTCATGTTGGGCTGGGCTGCAAAATCTGGTAATGATATTTTAAGGAAGCCCTTGGGCTTGTATGATCCTGCTTTTCCAATTATGTAGCTTGGCTAGTAATGAAATTAATAATTTTACATTGCCTCCAACTGTACTCATTTTAGCTCTCTAGCTGACCTCCATATTCATTTCCTTGCATGAAGCCTAGCACTCAAATTTCTGTTAACTTCAGTTTACTAGACCAATGGAAGGATTTAATCTTGTTACATCTCGACACCTATTGGTTTCCCCATGCCAACAACGGGCCTTGTGGACTGGGGCGTGGCCACCAAGACAATCTCTGCACAAATTCCACACGTCACCGTTGTCTTTTATAGAGAAAAAAACCGTTACCCTCAGTGCATTCAAGACGATGTTGCTGTTTCCCTTTAGTTACACACATCACAAGTTTATGGTATCTCAGAATTGGAGCAAGGGGCTGTTAAGTCTCAATAATCTCGGGAACTCAATGTCTCCATAAATTAGATTACATTAGTGTTGTTTATAAGACTACTTTAGTTTCCCTATGTTTTTACATCCGGAGGTTTGGTCTCTCCCCTATCATGGCCTGGTTGAAAGTCGGGATCTCATTGTCAACTGATATGATTCGGTCTTCCTACCATTCGTATACGGGTTTTGGAATGTAAGAACTTTCATTACAGTTATTTAAGCATATAGATTAATTTATCTGGAAATATTTGTGGTAGCCAATTGTCAACGTCCCTGCCTGGCGATCTTTTGGCATGGGGTTCGAAACCTGTTCAAGCTCGAAAGGTTTTCAGTCGGGTCTGCAACCATCCTTGTGAGCTAAGGATGGGCGGTTTAGGCGAGATTATTGGTCTATGCCGAGTCATCGGCAGTCATTGCTTGGCCCACCCTGGTCCTAGCTTGGGTGAGGAGGAGGCTAGGGCACTGGTCATATGTTTATATGGTCAGTTCAGGGGTATATGGCATTCCTAAACACGTGACCGTTTAATGTCTCATTTAATCTACTCAAATTCATAAGTCTGCTTTAGCCATTGAACAGGAGCTGCGTTTGGAAGAAGTGCTGTTAAGAGTTACTAACGTTTGTGCAAATGTCATAAAAACGCTTCCAAATTTCGCACTGCCATATGGGACTCTTGCTTTCAACGTAGTCACTGGCATATATGGCAATTGTTTGTTATATGAGATCTGAGTCCTTTTTCAAGACCAATTATTCTTAGTCCCTTCTCCCATGATAGGTGGGTCTCCAATTTGGAAGAGAGCACATGGAACTGGAGTTTCTTAACGCAAGGTGCAAAGTCTCTGATAAGTGACATTTGAATTTATAATCCATGGCGAAATATGATCTGTACTGGACTTGGAGGAACTTTCGCCTTACACCAGCTCTCTCAGTATCTCAAAACACCAATTTTGACATTGGGACTGACAGGGTCAACCACCAGGGCATGTGGATTTCTGGTTTCATGCCATTTTTCCTTTTTGAGTACATCCAATTTCTTGCAATGTCTAAATCGTTATTGTATAGATTCAAATTTGTCAAAATCCAATATCCAGTTTTTTTTTTTTCTATAATATCACCTACAGGGTCATCTCGTCTTCATCTTATTACCAGATTTGTCAATTTTTAGAATGTACAGATTATACCATATCTATGTTCCACTATTTCTCAATAGTAGGCTATACTTCAGTCTGTGGCATTTTATGCTCTACAGTAATACAGGTTTATGATTATATATTTTTACCTTTACTGTCTTTAGGTCTTTGTTCCTATCTTGGTTTAAAACATTAGGATATTATCGATATAAAAAGAAAAACCGTATGTTGATAGAGTAGGAATAGGCATAATAATTTAATGTATCTATAATCTATTTCTTTTTATTTTAGTAAATACAACGTCCATACTGTACTTTGTACTGGCAAGGAAATTAGAACCTAAATTAAAGAAAATATATATATTTTTTTAAAACCAACTTTCCAAATACTGTTCGATAATAGAGATGAAATCTTAATAGTGTAGAAACTCATCATCGTTTTAGCCTTTTTGGAGATGAAAAACTGGGTAGTCAATTTTGTCGACAGAAACAAACAGGCTGAAGCCGTTGAAAGTCTTTAGAGGAAAACAGGATGTTTTTCACGGAAGGCGGAAGGATAGATTTTTTTTTAATTGTTTAATTTACAAATGCTATTTGAATACTGAAGAGTTGCAGTATATGAGAAGGGAAGATTATGTATTAATGTATATATATATATATATATATATATATATATATATATATATATATATATATATATATATATATATATATATATATATATGTATATGTATATATATACTATATGTATATAATTCATATATATATATATATATATATATATATATATATATATATATATATATATATATATATATATATATATGTATATATATACTGTATATGTATATAATTCATATATATATATATATATATATATATATATATATATATATATACATATACATGTATATTGTACACTCACAAACATATATTAATGTAAATAATGCACACACATGTAAATGTCTATGTATGATGTATGTAATTATACGAAACTTTAAAATCCAGCGAGATAGATGATAGAGAGAGAGAGAGAGAAGGAGAGAGTAGTTGGGGAGAGCAAGAGGAAGAGAGGAGAGGAGAGTTAAAGAAGAGCAAATCAATAATGTTCCAGTAGCGCTCTCTCTCTCTCTCTCTCTCTCTCTCTCTCTCTCTCTCTCTCTCTCTCTCTCTCTCTCTCTGCATTCATCGGTCTATACGTCACCATAAGAAACTTTTATTTATATTTACTACCGAAGACGATTTCTCCTTCACGATGTTTATAATGTCACTACACTTTTAGATAATAATGTTCATCTAATGTATTTTATAGATATTTTATGACTACTTGAAGTAAATAGTATATTTGTAATATGTACCCCCCCCCCCCACACACACACACATATATATATATATATATATATATATATATATATATATATATATATATATATATATATATATATATATATACTGTATGCATATAGGCTTATATATACTGAATGTATTTAAGCTTATATAATATATATATATATATATATATATATATATATATATATATATATATATATATATATATATATATATATATGTGTGTGTGTGCGTGTGCGTGTGTGTGTGTGTGTGTGTGTGTGGTGTTTATCTTGCCTCAATTCAATTAAAGGAACATAAATATGGGAGTTGGTTGTGTCATCAGACGGCTGACATCTGGAACCTTGGATTTTTTCGACTTTTTCTTGTTTATATATTTCCACATTTTTATATATTTTCAATATTTTTATATATTTCCATTGAAGATGACCTTCAATTTTGTGACGTTGGAAATATCAGTAATTAATTCCAATAGTGAGGAAGTTTCATAAACTCCATTGCCTTCACCTGTCCTCCATCTTGATCTTCAACCTCTCCAGTTACACTTGAATGCTGAAGGGCCTCCTAGGCCCCAGCGGTAGGCTATACAGTCCAGATTCATTAATTCAATCAATAAATAACGATAAAGTTTCTATTAAACTTCAATTACATTCACATGAGTCGCAACATCATCCAAGTTGAATAGATCCGTGTATGTATGTCAATGATTGAATGCAGTAATCTGGTGTTGCAGGGATAAAGGTCATTGACGTCGGTGAATAGATGAAGTTGCTTGCGTATGCATGTAAGCATATTGCGTACATGCAGTGTTAGACATCAACAAGAGAATCGTTAATAAAAACAATAGCAAGCGAAATTCTCATTGTGTCCGAGTGGTGCTTCATTCCTCTCGAAACAACAAGAACAACAACAACAATGGCACTTAGAGACATTCTATTAACGCAGAAGATAACCTCTCTTGTGTCCTCTGTTCACAAGGACCAGAATGGAATGCTGCTGTCCCCTTGTCTAAGACCCAGAAAATCCACGTGATTCAGGAATGTTAATCCCCTTCAAGAACGAAGGCATTGTCCACCAAATCCGGTTCTGCAAATCCTCTGGGAGACTCTCATTGCCAGTTTTCTTAATTACGGGTTGATTACAGGTGCGTCTCTGGGATTAATTGGCAACCGACGTGGAGGCTACTTCCACTTATAGTGAGGTTGCGTGTTATTTCCGTGTTGCGTTTCGGTTGTCACATGTTTGTCCTAAGCCCTTACGCTTAGGTTCGTGTTTGTTTTTGTTGGTATGGTTAATACGGTTTTTGTTTAATATGCTTGAATTTAATATTGCTCTTTTAGCGTATTTTAGTTATTTTAGGTCTACTTGAAATGTTATATATATATATATATGTGTGTGTGTGTGTATATATATATATATATATACACCCGCAATTTGGCCTACGGACTGCTAAAGAGTAAGAACCCTCTTTGGCCTAAGGCCAACAATAAACACAGCATTGCAGAAAGGCCAAAAGGGGAACAGAGTTTTAACATCAGCACGATTTGGGGCTGTGAGTTCATGAAAGTGGCTAGGCAATCCAGCCAATTTAAAAAGGAAAAAAAAAATACTCACCTTCAGAGAAGGCTGGTCACTACAGAAAATCTCCTCATTACTCGAATTTGAACTAAGTCGAATTGGGTTTGCAATGGATCTGGGCTTGTAACTATCTATCTCTATTGTAGGTTGTAACATATATTAGTGGCTTTATTCAAACAGCGGTGGTCAAATTGGAGTTTAAAGGACGTGTTTTTTTTTTTTCTTATCTAACTAACGGAGGAATGATGAGACAGGTTAAACGGTGAACGTTTGAAAAAAAAAAAAAAAAAAAAAAAGTTTGTCTTGGTCCAAGCTGTGAATTATGAGCCTAAGGGATTAGCAAACAGCAATGGGTTTTAAACAATTTGGAGTATGGCATGAATTTAGAATCCTCACCACATATGGAATTACCGAGAGCAGAAAAAAAAGACGAATGTAGAAGGAAGTAGGAGGTCGGATCTTTGTACTCTGACCAGCCAGCGGAGATCTTTAGAGATTTTTGTGTGAGAGTGATATCATTATTAGATAAAAACTACGCAAATCCGTGGTGTGGAGGGCCTAGACGTGGCCGAGGATAAATGGAGTCAAGTGTCTGGTGTAGTTTTCGGCAAGTAGGTCCATTTCAAGCTTTGGATTAAAGTACAGAAGTGGAGGTCGTGCAATTGCCATTATAAGAATGAGATATTAGAGTAGGGGGTTTCTATTCTAAGATCCGGCTGATCATCTTGTAACTGCACGGGCTCTTTCTCGTATGTGTAGTTCTATCTTATAAACAAAATTGGAGGAAATTAAGAAAGTATCAGATAAGTAGATGATGTTGATAAAAAGAAGTGAGGGTGCCATTGACCACGGACATTTCTGGAAACTGCCAAATTTACGAAGGTCGTGGTGTACTTAAGAACTAAAACAAAAACACACGTTGCCACGTTTCCGACTTCGTAGCATACCTCCAGTAATCTCTATTTAGAATCGGCGACCTATTAAAAGAAGATCTCCCTCTGGAGTCCAGAGCAGAAATGGTGCTTTCTCGTTTTTGTCATATAGTCTGTTAAAATGATATTTTATTATTTTTATTAGCAGATCAATTTGCCCTATTTTTATTATAATTATGACCTTATTTTTTATTTCTTTAATAGTACATTAACTAAATTCCTTCTTGTTATTTTTCTATTTTATCTTTACATCCTTTCTTTATTTCTTTTTCCTTATTGATTCCCACTTGGGTTGTAGCTTGGTGTGGCGCTCAAGTACTCATCGTTGCGGGTCTAGGGTGGTTTCTACCAGTACTCGGCCGCAGGGGATACATCCCGACAAAAGCCGATTAATGAGTGTCCATCGCTGACCTGAGAAACTACATAGGAAAAGTGGCAATGTTTGTGCCATGCTTCTATTTAGTACGAGAAGATAATGATAAAGAAAATATAACAATTAGATTTGGAGTTTTTATATCATTGATGATTTACTTTTAAAGTAATTGCATTCATTATGGACATGGCAAAACACCATTTTATCTATATTTTCGAAATAGAAAGTCTGAAATGTGGCATAGTGTGTCCACAGGTACAGCTCGACCGTCTTTGTAAATTTGACAGACTAGAATACCCGAGGCCGATCCTAAATCAAGATGGGACCAAGGCTTGATAATATAGAAATCAATGAATTATTATTGTATAGTCTTACACGATAGTAACCGTATTACAACATTGACCGCCCCCCCCCCCCCCCACCTAAGTTATGACTTGCTTAATTTGAAAGTATTCTGAAATTTATTCACAGGAAGTAAAAAAGTCTTCCAACATTAGTGTCACGTTTTGTGAAGGCGGAATATTAATTTTCTTACAGTTTGTTGGGAAAAGGGATTTAATTTTTGTGTTTTATAGCAGCGTCTGCCAGAGGAATATATGAGGAAACTTTTTGACAATGCAAACTTTCGTGAGTGCTGAGGAACATACGGATTTAAAATGAATGAATAATATTAATTCTTTGAACAATGGTATATAAGTTGTCTTGCCAGACATATGTTGTAGGGTGTTATTATTATTATTAGTATTATTATTATTAATTGCTAAGCTTCAAGCTAGTTGGAAAAGCAAGATGCTATAAGCTCAGGGGCTCATAAACAGAAAATAGCCCAGTGAGGAAAGGAAACAGGGAAAAATTAAATATTTGAAGAACAGTAACATTAGAATAAATACCTCCTTTATAAACTAGAAAAACTTTTAACAAAACAAGAGGAAGAGAAATAAGTTAGAATACTGTGCCGGAGTGTACCCACAAGCAAGAGAACTCTATCAAGGTAATAATTTACTGTTTTATATATAGAGCTAAAAGAGGTGACCATTGATAGAGAATTGTGGAGGGGACTCATCCATGAAAAGATCTGCCTTAGGGAAGAACACCATAGCAGTAGTAGTATAACCAGTGTACACGACCCGTCAAAATTTACGGGTTAATATTTATATAGATGTACACACACCTTTTCTCCACCCCATCCCTTTTCCTTACTACATCTAGGGGTACCTCCTCTCACCAGGGTATGACTACACCCTCAACCCTTACACGAGGGATGGGGAGACTGAGTAGTCATACATTTTACAATCCCGCTCAGCGTGACAGGATATATATATATATATATATATATATATATATATATATATATATATATATATACACACATATGTATATACTGTATATGTATGTGTATATATATATACATATATATATATATATATATATATCTATACTGTATGTATATACAAACACACACACACACACACACATATATATATATATATATATATATATATATATATATATATATATATATATATATATATCCAGACACTAGCTCTTTATTATACATGGGAGGTTTAAATTCTCAATAACACATTTTGCAATCTTTCTCGAAATGAAATTGTATGAAAAAAAATAAAATTAAGAAATTTTGAATTGAAAATAACACAAGAGAAAGATTACATTCACCATACAAAGTTTGTAACTTGAACCCCACTCCCTTAAATTCTTTCCATCTCGTGATAAACACTGAATATTTTGGCTCAATGTGCCTAAACATCTCTACTGTAGACCCCCTCAACGTTGACTCAATGGAAACTGGATACCGCTATGATAGTCTTAACAGTTAGGATTGATCTTAGTTTGTGTGGAGAGATATTTTATTTTTTTTTCATTTTAAAGGTTGATTTACATTATTTACAATTAAATCTTTACAGTATGGTTTAGTAACCATATGCAGTTTTACATAAACCCTCTAAGTTAATTTACACATTTCTTGCTTGAGGGTGCACTCTGCACACCATTCTATCTTATTTCTCATCCTCTTGTTTTGTTAAAGTTTTTATAGTTTATATAGGAGTAATTCATTTTAATGTTACTGTTCTTAAAATAATTTATTTTAACTTGTTTCCTATCCTCACTGGGCTATTCTCCCTTTTTGAGCTCCTGAGCTTATAGCATTCTGCCTTTCCAACTAGGGTTGTAGCTTAGAAATTAATAATAATAATAAATTTTATTTTATTTTTTTCCTTTCCTCACTGGGCTATTTTCCCTGTCGGAACCCCTGGGCTTATAGCATCCTGCTTTTCCAACTAGGGTTGTAGCTTAGAAATTAATAATAATAATAATAATAATCTTTATTTTGTTACTAGCTACTCAAAAACAGTAACCACGCGCACTTCATGAGCGGTGTTAGTATCTGGAGCCAGTCACTTACTTCCTGGTGATATCTCTCTTACATGTTTTATGAGATTATATCAGATGGTCTTGCGCTATTACTTTGTTCCCCCTCCCTCCCTTTTTCTTAAATTATGGCAGGCTATTTCATCTGGCTCTGCATTAGCTAGCGACTTTATAGTCTTAAATGTTTGAGGGACCATCAAAGTGAAGGGGAGATATTCGTGTTAATGCAGAATCATCTTTATTGTAAATCTGCATCGTAATATTTATTTCAACGTTTTAGGACTTATGATTTAGTTAATTTATTGATTATTGTTTTTATAGTTTATTTATGAAAAATCATTTCAATGTTACTGTTCTTAAAATATATTTGAATTGTTCATTACTTCTCATGTAGTTTATTCCTTTCTTAGTTTCCTTTCCTCGCGGGAAATTTTTCCTTGATGAGCATACGGCTTAAAGCATCCTGCTTTACCATCTATATAGTGATAATAATGATAATATTTCTCTGCATCTTAATGAGTTAGGCTGAAGGCCTTATGCTCTATAATCAAACCATTGTTCTCTAATCTTGGGTATTACCATAGCCTTTGTACCATGATCTTCCACTGTTTTGGGTTAGAGTTCTCTTGCTTGAGGGTACACTCGGGCACACTATTTCATTTTTCTTCCTCTTGTTTCGGTAAAGTTTTTATAGGCTTTAAAAGAGATATTTGTTTTAATGTTACTCTTCTTAAAATATTGTATTTTTCCGTGTTTCCTTCCCTCGTTGGGCTATTTTTTCCTGTTGGAGCCCCTGGGCTTATAGTATCCTGTTTTTCCAACTAGGATTGTAGCTTAGCAAGTAATAATAATAATAATAATAATAATAATAATAATCATAATAATAATAATATGCATTAATTCCTCCCCACAGTGGTTGTCTAACTACCAATACACGATTCACTGCTTAAGTTAACAGCAATGAGACGAATCCGCTTCGTCTAGGTCGAAAATTAAATCCTGGAACCCTCAAGATCTACATTATATAAGGTCTAAAGACTTTGGGAACCCTGACCCCCTCATCAGCGAGGCCAGTAATATGCCCATTGGAGAACATTGATGCTTGTTTATACGGCTGGTGTCTTGTGAATACCATGAATATTTGCAGTTTTGGAATTTATCCTGAGAGCGTTTATGATAATTTTCCAATGTACACAAAGCTGTTCGGAAGAGAGAGAGAGAGAGGGGGGGGGCTGATCTAGTATTATCAAGTAAGAGAGAGAGGGCGAAATTTGGAGTCTCTTTAAAAAGTGTGACGGAGGAGACAGGTGCCCCATTATACAGAAACCTTTGCCAATTTGGAAAAGACCTTAGGATAAGCTGAGAGAGAGAGAGAGAGAGAGAGAGAGAGAGTTAGTTAGTTACAGGTGTAGGTGGATCAGGTTGGTTGGGTTTTAGACAAACTGACCCTTTTGGTCACAGTCCCCAAGTGTCATTTGTTGCTCGGCCCAAAAGTACGATTCTTTCTTATGGATGAGACAGGTGTCCTGGGCTTAATACCTCCACCCACTCCCCCCTCCGCCTCAACTCCTTTATCCAACCCCCTGCCATGAGGTTATGCGTCACAGGTGTAAAGAGCAGGTGTCTAGGTGAACAAGTGGCTGTAACGAGAACGTACAACTGTTAATTACCTAGGGATATCAGTTCGGAAAGGTGACTGAAGTATTGTGGGTTCCCTTTAACATATCCATTTTGATTTACTGGAATTCTTCCATTTATGTTGGAATTCCACTCCAATGAAACAGTAGCACCTGTTGTTTATCTACAGTACGTTTTATTTATGTTTAATATATTATTATTGTTATAAATTATATTAATAACCCTCATGGGGATCATACTGTACACCCCCATCCCTACTCCTCATCCTATCACAGGTTTCTTTATTTTTAATGTCTATTAGTAGGCCTACTAAATGTACTGGAAACTAGTCTACCACACTGGCTCATATATATATATATACGCACACTCGCATATATATATATATATACGCACACTCGCATATATATATACGCACACTCGCATATATATATATATGCGAGTGTGCGTATATGTGTGTGTTATGTATGTCAGCTGTTAATTGTTCACTGCAGAACAAAGGTCTCAGACATGGCCTTTCACTTGCGTCTATTTACGTTCTTTTTATGACAGTCCTGACCCGCAAACTTTCTTCGTTCGTCGATCCATCGTCTTCTCATCCTTTCCCTGCTTTTTAAATCTCTAGGGACTTATTCTGTATTCGCATTATATGTCCTGCCCATATCCATTTGTTTTTCTTACATGTTGTTAGGAGATGATGGTGACAATAGGATATCCTATACTTAAGTTTGTTCTCGTATCCATGTTTCTTTTTTTTTTTCTATCATTCTTTCCAGAGCTCTTTGAGTTGTCACTAGCTTACAGGATAAGGCTTTAGTAAGGCTCCAAGTTTCTAATCCATACGCCAATACTAGGAGGACCATCTAATTAAATACTTCTCTTTTTAGAGAAAATGATATTTTACTTTTTATAATCTCGTTTCGTTTACCAAAAGGCCTCCATTCCATGCTTATCCTTCTTTTAATTTCGGCCTCGCGTCGTAGGGAAACCCTTACTGTCTGTCTAATGTACGTATATTAATGAACAAACTTTACAGGTTCGTCCATATATATTATATATTATATACACTCAAGGAAGGAAGAGAAGACGATAGCTCGACGAACTAAGGAAGTTTGCGGGCGTGGACTGGCACAGTAAGACCATTAACAGACGCAAGTGGAAGGACGTCTGAGGGCTCGTTTTGCAGTGGACTAGTAATGGCTTATATATATATATATATATATATAATACTGTATGTGGATTATTTTGCCTCAATATTTGAAAACACTTAATAGTGATGAAATAACCAAACTTATCTTTTTATTGGATGGCTCTTCCATAATAGATTAGAAAAGGTAACGCTTTACGTGAAACGATTGGAATATTCACATTCTATATAATCATCCATTTCATGAAATCTTGAAATTGCAACCCTGGTCGTTCGTTAGTTGCATAGACCCAGTTTAACTGACGAGGGGAGAAAAAGGGAACCCTGACGACTGCCAATACATGTGAAGTTATTGCCAAGATATTTATGGCCTGTCAAGTGAACAAAGCAAGTCAGTGTCAACTACGCACGAAATACTCAATAAGTTCAGTGCGTCTGCGCGTGTACATCCTCCATGCGTCTAGTTTACAGGTCTTGGTGCAGCAGCACACTGAGCAGTGAGCACATCCTTCAGTGAGCATTTTCGTTCACAAGATTCAGGGTCATCTGCGCTCGGTCTTTCTTGTTCTCTTTTGTTTGGTGGCTGTGCCCTGATTTCATTTTATGGCTTGGTTCGGGAACGCTGTCTTTTATTTGTTTAAAATTCTAAGCCTCTTCGTTCTGAGCTTCCAGACGAAACCTCTGATAATTATGATAATTATGTTTATTGGGCAAAATATTTAGGTACAAGAGTTTTACAAAAATGACTCGGTCCAATCCCTGTGGGGCAGAGCTCCTCTTGCAATAATACAGCTAAAATAATTTTGTAAATTAAGAACAACATAATGAAAATTGTTATCAATACCATCATCATCATTATATCCTACGCCTATTAACGCCAAGGGCCTCGATATACTTATACCTTGATAGACTAGGTAGAGTAACATCGAGGTTCATGTTAACACCCACGCATTATTTCTTTTCATTATTCTATTTGGCTTCATTAATTTCCTCAACGGCCTCTACTATTTCTATCGAAGACAAAGACGTTGGTTAGGGCATGATAGCTAAGGGCGGGAAATGCACTAACGCATGTTTTACTCTCCCAGTTTAAAAATAGCACAATAGTCACTCGTCATCTCCAAGCCCCCCAACCCCTGCGAGTGTGCGTATGTGTGTGTGTTAGATCTCCCCCTTGCACTCCCCCCATCTCGACACCAAAACCCCCTACGAACCCACCCACCCACTTTCCCGCCATCCTCTCCACCGAAATGAAAACAAAAACATTTCACTACGTACAGCGGCGATAGAGTCTATATTCGGATCCATTTTCATCCCCAAACATTACCGTTAGTCAGTATTTTTTTTTTTCTTTTTCTTTTAATCAGCTATTATGGCCTTTCTTGTCCTCTGGTGTTTTGCTTGTTTTTCCTCCTATATTTTATTGCCAAGAATTTTGTCACACTTAATTATGCTGTAGGCAGACTCACTGCAGTTAATGCTGACTTCGTCGTTTGACCTACAGCATATCAAGATGAAAATTTGATGTAAAGTTAAAGAAAAGAATACATTTTCTCAAAACAAATTTTATTTAAGCAAATGAATATATTTATATACTTCAAATGATTATCATATCCACAATTAGGAGAGGTAAAAACAAAAATTATCGTATATAAAGGAAGGAACATCTCATGCTTTGAATTCTCGTACAGGAAAATACCCTTAATTAATTTTGTATGTTATTGTATCGATAAGCGAACCAGCTACTGAGTGTGTGTGTCAGAAATTGTTTTAGGTATCCCTCTCCAGAATAAGAGATAGAAAAAAATATATATATATCCTTCGCCCTAGGCGTTTCTGGAGGGAGTCTGGGAGTAAAGCTGTTACACAGTTTCGTTATTTCATTATTAGGTCGATTTGATACTATATATTAATTTGACCTTGTCGTTCTGGGAGGATATTTACTTACCTGTATTCACTTGAATTAATGATATGAGTAATTTTGATGTTTGTTTTTATATATTATATCTTACTACAACCTTTCTAGTGGTCTTCCTAGAGTTGGTCACCCACATGCTCTTCCCTACGGTTGCAAACCACCCTAGTACAAGTCCAATTATTTTCAGTCCAATTATTTTCTCTGCTGAAGTAAACAGGGTCTCAATTGGATTTAGGGAATAACATTGATAATTCCGTATATAATATGAAGAGGAATGGCCATAGAACACAAGAAATGCCATAGACTTATCACTAGCGCTATCTCTCTTTGAGTGCTAATAATAATAATAATAATAATAATAATAATAATAATAATAATAATAATAATAATGTTTATTGGACAAAAACATATTTACATACAAAATGTTTACAAAAAAGACTCAATCCAAGCCCATGAGGAGCAGAGCTGTTCGGGCAATAATACAATTGAAATGTCATCAATTAAAAAAAATATTAGTAAATATTGATATAGATAAACTAAATGTACACATACATATACACAAGTATATACATATGCATACATATACACATACATATACACAAGTATATACATATGCATACATATACACATACATATACATACACATACATATACACACATGTACATATACATACACATATACACATAGATACATATAAATGAGATTTTTAGCCTAAGAACAAATAGAAATGTATATTCTTTATTAGTTGCTATATGGATAAGTAGGCCACATGTCTTCATAACTCTAATAACTAAAATTGTCAATAGGTTTACCAGACCACCCGTTTTAAAATGATATAGCATTTAACCTTCGAATGATTCTCAATGAGGTGTTAAGCATGTCCTCATTTGAGAAATCACTAACTGTACTGAATGACCTGGTCTTAGGCCTAAATTTTATAATCCAATATTAGGCCTGTTAATGCTGTCATTATAATAATTACCTGTTATAATGTGTACCAGAGTTTGAGAGGCTGTTTGGTGAACAGTTCTCTAAAAGGTTTATTCTCAGTTTTTGCATTATTATGAATATGGCAAAAATAAATGTTGCAGCATGATATTTCTGTATACTTTTGTTTCGTGGGATAAATACAATATATATATATATATATATACATATATATATATATATATATGTGTGTGTGTGTGTGTGTAATATGTAATATATATATATATATATATATGTAATATGTAATATATATATATATATATATATACTGTATATATATATTACTATTGGCAATGGCAAGTATGTCTGTCTGTCTATTCAGTTCAAGAAAGTTAATGTCTGCTCATGCCAGGTGTTTGTCAAATTACCTTCGACTTTCCCGTGACACTTGGTATGCAGGTGTGGTTCAGATTATAAATAGTTGAAATTACTTGTTATTAATTGTCGAACAAGTGTGTGTGTGACTGTGTACTTATTTGCATTTACATGATTTTGTTAGGACTTGCTCTCGAATAATCAGTTTTATTCTATTTCACATTTTCATGCAAAAAATGAAGAAGAAATATCGGTTCTGTTACAACTCTGATAAAAAAACTACGTGCAATATAGCTAGATGAATTATCCGCGAAGCGCAAAAATTGTCCCGGTTCTAAAAATGAGGTCAGCAAATGAAATGAAAGTTGACGCTATTCCCCTCCCCCTGCCCCCCCCCCCCCCTCTCTCTCTCTCTCTCTCTCTCTCTCTCTCTCTCTCTCATCGATTTTCTTGATGCTTAAAACCAACCCGGGGAAAATAAATCTGTTGAGGATATAAGAAATAACCCGAAGTTCTAATCGAGAGAAGATTGGCATTCACAAGAGGTCCAACATTTAACGGTCCTCGGTTTCTGTATCCTATAATAATGGTAATATTTATAGAAAAAAGTAAATCATTTGTAATTATATTTGCCGGAAATGTGAAATTATGAAAATGAGGTAAATCATTTTAATTAATCCCAAGTGCAGAATTATGTCTTGATTAACGATATATATATATATATATATATACGTCTTATTTATAACTGTAATCGAACAGTTTAACATGTTTTTTCAAAAGGCCCATAAAAGAAACACAGGAAATATGAATAAATCACACTATATTTCGGTCAATAAACATCGACCCTCTTCAGGATGTATATATACATATATATATACATATATACATATATATATACATATATACATATATATATATACATACATACATATATATATATATATATATATATAATCATCTCCTCCCATTCCTATTGACGCAAAGGGCCTCGGTTAGATCCCTTTCCGAGTGAGGATACCGTAACGTGGTTAAGGGGTTTGCGTATCGCCACGATCAGCAAAGCCACCCATACTAGATTGGTTTGTTATGAGTGATCAGACGAAAATCTTCCATCACCAATCCGCAGTGGCCAGCGATGTGAGGAAAATGGCTGAACCCTTAACATGATTTGTCTGGTATTGGACCGGAGACTGGCATTTTATTGTTATATATATATATATATATATGTGTGTGTGTGTGTGTGTATGTATATATATTATATATATATTTATACAGTATATATATATATATATATGTATATATGTATATTTATATGCATATATATTTATATATACATGTACGTATTTATGCATATATATATATATATATATATGTGTGTGTGTGTGTATATATATATATATATTTATATATACATATATATATATATATATATTGTCGTAAATTTTCCATCAAAATAATCATGGTCTATTTGTATTATCTATAAGAGGATAAACGTTTGACGTAATCTGAGAATTTCCATTTGAAATCACCATCTGGTAAATTGGTGCTCAGGAAATTACAACATACCTAAGGAGTCATGTGTGGGCGGTAACTGTCACCGAGTATAAAGAGATTGGACAGTTAAAGGGTTATTGACTTCTTTGCTTTCATCTACCTGACCAACCTTGTTTTAACTTAAGCCTGCAACTGCATCTTTATTTTCAAGTGCGTTTTGTAACTTTTTTTTTTTTTGCAACTATATTTTTTTTCTATTGCGCTTTTTAACTGCATTTTTTCAAATGCATTTTTTCAAATGCATTTTTATATCTATTTTTCCAAATCCGTTTTAACTGCATTTTTTTTTTTTGCAGCTGCATATTTTCAAATGCGTTTTTGTAAATGTATTTTTTTTTTCAAATAGGTTGTAACTGCATTTTTTTGCAATTGTATTTTTTCAAATGTATTTTTGTAACTGCATTTTTTCCAAATGCGTTTTTATCTGCATTATCTTACTATTACATTTTTAAAAAAGCGTTTTTGTAACTGCATTTTTTATGAAATGCGTTTTTAACTTTTTTTTTCTTTTGCAACAGGATTTATTTTCCAGTAAATACAATTTTTTATAACCACTTTTTTTTCAAGTGCGTTTTTTATCTGTATTTTTTTAAACAATTTTTTTCAAATGCGTTTTTGTAGCTTTTTTTTCAAATGAGTTTAACTGTGTTTTTTAAGTAAGTGCATTTTATGTAACTGCTTTTTTCGCAACTGCACTTTTATAAGGGAGTTTTTTCCTGCATTGTTTTTCGAGTGCGTTTCTTTTTGTAACTGCATTTTTTTTTGCAAATGTCTTTTTTCAAGTGGTTTTTTTTTCAACTGCATTTTGTTGCAACTGCGTAGTTTCTCCAGCAATGGTCTTCCACTGACCTTCGCTGGTATAATTTCTAAACACTTAAGTGTCTTATTTGTTAATTAGAGTACGCGACCCTTAAAAAATGACGGCTGATTATTTAAATAGATATGCACACATGTACACGCACCCCTATCAGCAGGGTATAACTACTCCCTCTACCCCTACCTAAGAAGGACGGGGAGAGCTCACTCTCCTATCTTATTTCTCTTCCTCTTGTTTTGTTGAAGTTTTTATAGTTTTGATAGGAGATATTTATTGTTGTTACTCTTCTTAGAATATTTTATTTTCCTTTTTTCCTTTCCGCACTGAGCTATTTTCCCTGTTGGAGCCCCTGGGCTTATAGCATACTGCTTTTCCAACTAGGGTTGTGGCTTAGTAAGTAATAATAATAATAATATATATATATATATATATATATGTATGTATATATTATATATACATACATACATATATATATATATATATACATATATATTATATATACATACATATGTATATATATATATATATTATATATACATACATATGTATATATATATTATATACATACATATATTATATATATATATATATATATATTATATACATACATATATATTATATACAGTATATATATATATATATATACATACATATATATTATATACATACATATATATTATATACAGTATATATATATATATATATATATAAGGAAAATTAGTGTAAACTAAGTAAGGGTAATGGCAAATTTTAAAAGTCATCGGGCTACCAATCGCAAGTATTGTCAATAAATGTAATCTAATCAATCCAAAATCCAAATAGGAATGATAATCCAAGTCATCTTGATGGGAATGACGTAATCCAGTGTTTATGTGACCAGGTGGTTTCTGTATTCAGGTGTTTCGTGAAAGAAAATGTGTGTGTTTTTCTCCGGCTGTTCATCGACCTTTATCAATTATCCTATATCTATCTCCACTGCTCATTACTCATTCGTCTTTCTACACTTTTACTTGGTATTATTATTATTATTATTATTATTATTATTATTATTATTATTACTATAATTTTCATTATCATTATTATTGTTATTATTATTATTATTATTGTCATTATTATTACTATAATTTTCATTATCATTATCATTGTTATTATTATTATTATTATTGTCATTATTATTATTATTATTATTATTATTATTATTGTCATTATTATTACTATAATTTTCATTATCATTATTATTGTTATTATTATTATTATTATTATTATTAGTAGTAGTAGTAGTAGTAGTAGTAGTAGTAGTAGTAGTAGTAGTAGTAGTAGTAGTAGTAGTAGTAGTATTTTTATTAGTAGTAGTAGTAGTATCGTTATTATTATTATTATTATTATTATTATTATTATTATTATTATTATTACATAAGCTCCAACCCAAGTTGGAAAAGCAGGATGCTATTAGCCCAAGGGCTCTAACAGGGAAAATAAATAATTGAGGAAAGGAAATTAGGAAATTGATAAAATACAACACCATTTTAGTTTAAATATATTTTGCTATTTAATACCATTTATGTTTCAATTTATTTTGTTATTTAATACATTTTTTTTTTTAAATTAATGTTGCCATTCAACGCCATTTTTAGTCTATTCCAAGTAAATATGCCTCTTTTAAGTATTATAGTGATGATAAAAACAATAACAATAATGATAGTAGTATTTATGATAATTTAAACTTCTTATGCTACCATGAACGTTGATGTAAATATTTAAATTCACAATGATTTTGTTTACGTAATATAATAATTCAAAATCATTTAGTTTACCCAATATAATAATTCACAATGATTTTGTTTACATATTTTAATCATTCACAATGATTTTGCTTACATAGTTTAATTATTCACAATGATTTAGTTAAACGAATATAATAATTCACGAAGATTTAATCACTCAGTATAATAGTTCACAAACATTTTTTACTCAATATAATAATTCACAGCATTTATTTTACTTAATATAATAATTCACAGCATTTTTTACTTAATATGATAATTCACAATGATTTTGTTTATCCAATATAATTATTCACAATAGTTTGGTTTTCCTAATGTAATAATTCACAATAAAAAAAATTTACATTATAGGCCTACAGTATGTCACGATGACATTGTTTACCCAATATAATCCTTCGCAATGATTTTCTTTACCTAATATAATGAAACATAAACCCAGAAGGATTACAAATTATATTTATTTTTTTTTATCTTTTATTATAAAAATACAATTACATCTTAGCAATTTACATTATATACGTAATTATTCTTTACAAAATACTGATATGAACTACATTGTTTTACATAGTTATAAATCAGCTCAATACAAATTAAATCAATTAATAAATATATAATATGCAATCACTTTTATTGTACAAACGTTCTTAACTTTTAATTATGTTACATATTTAAGTAATTATCATAAATGTATATGATTGAATTGATTGATTTATTTGAGGTTTTCTGGCATTGTATTGGTCTAAATATTTATTTAAATTATCGTGGGCTCTCCATCGTATTCGGCTATTGATAAATGCCAATAATAACAATTACATCTAATAATAATAACATTTATAATAATTGTATAGGGTCAACGGACGCCCTTCATAACGGCCGTGAAGTTCTCCACTGGGGGATATCGTTTATTATTTTCATCTTGCCCTTCCTGTTTGCAACACTGCACGCCTCGATTGTTGCAGACGTAATGATATGGCTTTTGTTTTATGCGGGAGTAACTTTGCTATTGTTTTGGCTCGAAAGATTTTTTTGTTTTTTCCTATATATATATATATATACCATCAGAGGAAGACATTTCCAGTAGTTATATATATATATATATATATACACTATGTTTGTATATATACAAATATACAGTATATATATGTAATATATATATATATATATATATATACTGTTTATATGTTTGTATATATACTCATATATACAGTATATATATATATATATATATATAGTATGTGTCTGTGTGCAAGCCTTGAGCAACCCTCTGCCATTTCCTCTCAGTTTTTCGTTATGTTTCCCCTTATAGAGAGTAGGAAATGAAACATCCGAACGGCCTTACTGGCATATATCCAGTTGGGAGCAAGTCAGAGGCTATTTCTTGTGTCATTGTTCTCTCTCTCTCTCTCTCTCTCTCTCTCTCTCTCTCTCTCAGAATTGCAGATGTTGAAATAAGCCTCTCTCCTAGTACTACCAATAATACGGGACTCGAGAAAAGAGTAATCATAAGTGTTTCCTCATTTCCGTTTTGATGATGTTAGATATCAAAGTCATTATTGCAATTAATGAGATAGGTGGCAATGATGTCCATGGTGTAATATTTTGTTTAGTTATACAAAGGCATTGAATAGTCAATTTAATTTGCTTAAATATTCTTTGGGTGACGTCATGCAAAGGAAATGAAATACAGGAAATAAAACAAATATTTCTCCAGTTTTAACTTTTCGCTTATATGGTAACGTTTGCATATTCGAATACATCTCGAATTTCTTAAAACTTTGCTCGGAAGGAAATAAGTCATTTTGACGTCAGCAACTATAAATATTAATAATAAAGAAACGAAAGTGCATTTCGGTGGGAAAAAAATTGAATAATTCTTTTTAATTTTTTCACACTAGGACTAGAACTGCATCATAACAATTATTTTTTCACACTAGTCCCATAAATGCATCATAACAATTATTTTTTCAACTAGGCCTAGAACTGCATCATAATAATTGTTTTTTTCACATTAGGCCTAGAACTACATCATAATAATAATTAATTTTTCACACTAGGCCTAAAACTGCAACATAATGACATTTGTAACACACTAGGACTAGAAAAACAATAACATTTTTTTTTTCATATTAGGCGTACAACTGCAACAACATTTATTTTTTTTCACACTTGGCCTAGAACTGCAACATAATGACAATTATTTTTTCACACTAGGCCTAGAACTGCATCATAATAAAAATAATTTTTTTTCACACGGCCTAGAACTGGAGCAAAACAACATATTTTCACCTTCAATATAAAAAGAATAAATGAAAAACAGGAACGACTTGTTGTCGATATTTGCATGGAAACCTGGTCATATTCAACACAAAGCAAGTATTTATTATTATGTTCTTAAAGGGAGAGAGAAATGGTTGTCCTATTGACATTTACATAAAGACGAAATCTTAATAATACCAAACATTTGTTATTAATTACAAATATATGAGAAGAACAAGATTCGAAGCAGTTGACCCCACTCCCCGAAAAAAAAAATAAGTGGACCCGAACACAATGATCCCGGGTAGCAAAGGAAAAGAGAGAGAGAGAGAGAGAGAGAGAGAGAGAGAGAGAGAGATGCGGCAATCAGGGTGAACGCACTTGGCAAAACTAAAGTGGAACAGAGACACGAGACGGTAAAGGTCTAGCTGCTTCAACTTTAACCGGACGAATATAAACAGCCACTAGAAAAGTGAAAAAAAATTGCCGTAACTGATTATGACTGACAAGCTCACTTTATTAATTGCATGTAAAACCGATTATTAAGGACATTTAAAGGTCTGAATGTACGGATAAAAGCATATATATATTCTAGTTCTAGGGGAGATAGGTTTGGTATCTTTATCCGGTTAACTGTTAAGACGATGTACATCAGGAGAAAAATGTCGATATTACGATGCTTTGATGGCTATAAAGGGAAAGCGTTTCGAATATATTTATTATATTTTTTTTATATTAATATATGTAAAATTACTAAAGAGGTATACTCATTATTAATTAAAGTGTTTAATTACAATTTTTATTGACATCTGTAATGGAAAGATAGTGAAAGTAAAAGAAATATATTTTGGGATCCAAGCTTTTATATGTAAACAGTATATACCTTGTTCAGTAATTGTGTAAATCTCTCTCTCTCTCTCTCTCTCTCTCTCTCTCTCTCTCTCTCTCGTGGGTAAATGAATGTTATACAGAGGAAAATCAAGAACTAAAATGTAGCAATGTGTGTGCGCGTTTTTCTAGCACACTAGAGCTATCTAGAGCGGTAAAGACCTTGGATAAAAGAAGACGGACTGAGAATTTTGTGACGATCAAGACAACATAGCAGGAAATAATTGAAACTTGTTATTGTAAAAATCCGCAAAACTTTCTCTCTCTCTCTCTCTCTCTCTCTCTCTCTCTCTCTCTCTCTCTCATTTCAATGACTACGTTGGTTAGTAAAAATTTTCTTTACCAAATCAGCAATAGCGTAATGTATATGGTACTAAGCCCTTAACAATTGCATTGCTATTTTTTGTCCTTTACATTTAACCGTATCTTTTCGATATTTTCCAGCATTCTAAATTTACCTTGCTCCATTTTTCCTCATTATATATATATATATATATATATATATAATGCGTCACATGGAATACTTGAAAGCCAAGGGAGTGTTTTGTGAGTGTGGGATAGACTAGGTTTCATTTAAAGGTTGATTCTGCATTGATTAAAGTTGATGAAGGCTCTTCTCAGCCTCAGACGAAGAGAAAGAGAAAAGTTAGATGATCATTAATTACTAAAACCATTACTTGCCAATTAAAGATTACATGTTACCTCGTCTTAATGAGACAATGATAGAATTAAAATTAAAATTTCAAAATTTACGCTATAAATGCCTATGTTTACGGTGTTGATATTTTTTCTAAAGGAAACTCAGCCCACCATCTAAATGCTTTCGAGTAAGGGAAGGAAATTCTCTCTAACAACGTCTCTCCCTGGAACGCTGTACGTTTGCTCATTCGGTTCAGGTCCTATTACCTGACCTTGGAAAGACTCTCTCTCTCTCTCTCTCTCTCTCTCTCTCTCTCTCTCTCACACACACACACACACACACACACACACAAGTCAGACTCCAAGAGCAGCGTCTATGTATTGAAAGCATCCTGTACTAATACTGGAGGTTGCGAAATTATCATTCATTATTTTCAAGTATTATGAAACAAGTATAAAGGACTAGAGCTACGAGAGAGAGAGAGAGAGAGAGAGAGAGAGAGAGAGAGAGTTAATCTTCAGCCCTCTTCAAATTTGGATTGTTCGTACTCATTGATTTCCCTGTTTCAGAGTTATTATTATTATTATTATTATTATTATTATTATTATTATTATTATTATTATTATCCAAGCTACAAATCTCTAGTAGATGGAAAAGCAAAAAGCTACAAGTTCATTGACTCCAATAGGGAAAGTAACAGAATAATGAAAAGTGGGATTACCAAATTCATGTATTTATACTAGTAGAGAGAGAAGCCAAGTTATGATTTTATATGTGAAACGCCTAGAGCAAAACAAAGACATTTAGAGAAATTTGAATCGTAATATCAAGTACATAGTAAAAAAAATACGGACCGGAACTACGAAGCATGGTCAAGCACAACTGATTTACCTCTCTCTCTCTCTCTCTCTCTCTCTCTCTCTCCGTGTGTGCAATTGAGTTTTAAGACCTTAAAATGTCTAATTTCGAACTCTATTCAACACACTAATGCAAAACAGACTGAAATAATGGTCAAGCTCTCTCCCCTCTCTCTCTCTCTCTCTCTCTCCGCGTGTGTAAGTGAGTTTCAAGACCTTAAAATGTCCAACTTCGAGCTCTATTCAACACACTAATGCAAAACAGACTGAAATAATGGTCAAGCTCCCCCCCCCCCCTCTCTCTCTCTCTCTCTCTCTCTCTCTCTCTCTGCATGAACTATTATTTTCGTCTTTTTAAGTCACACCACAAACATCAAATAAGTTAAAACTGTTATCTCGCGCAAACTACAATCAGGTCCACTAGCTCTATTAACTTCTGAAGTTTTAAGAGAAACTTCCTATGGAGCCTCTGTATTTACCAGCGAAGTTCTCTGATTCTGTTTGTCCGAAACTTAGCGAGAAAAGGTCGATGAAACGTGACGCCATGTTTCAGAAACTTTGATATTTTGTTTGTTCCTGTGATTACGGTATTACGTCCTTGACTTGGCGCGACAGTTTAGAGGGAAAGTTTGACAGAGTTCATCTACATGTTTAGGTTATTTTTCATTTTTATTTACGTTACACACACACACACACACACACACACAAACACACACATATATATATATATATAGCATGCGCGTGATGATGAAATTTGGCCAAACCCCAAATATGAATAAGGACATGTGAACTTCGTCCTAAAGTGGGCTAGAGACTGCAGCATATATATATATATATATGTGTGTGTGTGTGTGTGTGTACTAGGGTACGCGACAAGTCAAAATTGATGGCTAAATATTAAGATAGATATGCACGCACACGCATCCACTCTTACCACGATATGACTACTCCCCTCTCCCCCGTATCCGAGGGACGGTGAGGGTTAAGCGTGACTGTATATATATATATATATATATCAGACACTTGCTCTTTGTTATATACGGGATATATATATATATATATATATATAAATGTCTGCCATTTTCTTCTTATCAGAAACATAAAATTGTTCTTTGTATCTGGTATCCATATATGGGAAGAATTATTTCTATACACATTGTTGGTCGTAAATATTCTAGTGTATAAAAGACTTGATACAGATGAGGGAATTCGACCATAGTCCTAGACATTGTACTCTCTCTCTCTCTCTCTCTCTCTCTCTCTCTCCTCCCTCTCTCTCTCTCTCTCTCTCTCTCATATGTTGCAATAGCTTGTGTACCCCTGCTCCCAAACGCTCTTCCCTGTAATCTCCTCTATTTCCCCTCATTCCCCATAAGAGAACAGAGAAGAAAAAAAGAAAAAAATCCTAGTTGCTATCCAGAATCTCGGAGCCTGTCCACGCCATTTCCTCCTCTTCCCCCCCCCCCAGCACTATTCCTCACCCTCCCTTCTCACCCTTCCCTCTCCAACCCCCCCCCCCCCCCTAAAACCCGTCGATGTGTAAAAAGTCATGTTTACGTCACAGATTCACAAAATTCCGCCCTCCAATACTCATCCCCTTCACCCTCCTCCCCCTTCATCCTCCCCTAATCCCTTTCCCTTCAATCGACCTTCCCTTTTCTCTCCCTCCTCTCCCTCACCCCCCCAAACCATCAGACCCTCCAAATGGCTACCCGAAGGAGTGTACCTCTTCTCGACTAGGCTGAGGTGCCACGCACTGTATTACAAACAAACAAATTACATCCTGAAATATGGATGTTTATGGTATCTCTCTCTCTTTAATTTCTTTCTTTGTTTGCTTCTTCCCTTGCACTTGTGTAGAGAATAGGTGTAGAGTTTCAGAAAACAATGAGGAAATACAATGTAGTACCAGTTTCAACTTCTTATGTTTGAAGTTCAAGAGAATTATTAAATCGAGTTATAAAATCTTAGGACTCATCTAGTGAAACAGATGCATACTCAGCTTATTGCTTGTTTGCACGTTCAATGTTGCCTAATAAAGATCGTCTGGGGGAGAGATGCACGCACACAGAAACAGACACTCATAACCACAAGTAATGGAACAAAGAAAAGAATTAAACAAGCAAATTCAACACCATGAAACCTGCCAACCCTTCCCTAACAGGTGCCGACATTAGAATTATCGAGTGAGTAGAGTGGAAATGAGAATAGAAGTATGCATGCGAAATTGTGTTTGAGAGAGTAAGAGACAAAGTGTTCTATGTGACTTCTCCCCTCCACCCCGCAGACACCCACCCAAATCTTCCCTAACGCATACATGAAGGTAAGTAGCCTTGGCAAGCAGACAGACATACCTTTCTGTTGGGTTGGAAGATGGAGGAGCGCTACTCCAAAGCACCTGCATACTTCTGAATGAGAGAGAGAGAGAGAGAGAGAGAGAGAGAGAGAGAATTCTGTACCTCAGCTATACGGCAAAGATAACTCGCTCTTTTTTTCAATGGCATTGCACCTCACGTAATTATTACTAGGGGAAAATAGATGTTTTCACATCTCACGGTATTTCATCGTGAATCATGTCATACCTCGGAATCATACCCCCACCCCACCCAAGTCACCCCCAGCTATTGGTTACTAAGATATCGATTGTTGAAATTTATTTCCCCGGCTAAAGACTTCGTTATCGATCCGGATTCCCTGCTTTATGAACATCGGTGGAACTTAGCAACTTGGGCTTGTCCTAGATTTGAATCTTGTTCATTAGCTTAAAGAACTATTCTTGTGAATATTGAGCATTACTCTACATCCTTGGTGTTCTCGGTGTTCTAAGTTATGTGTTCTGTAGTTGGATTTCGGTTCACCCATTCGATTCTTTGACTTTCTGACTCGTAGGATGATTAAGCATTTCTTTGGATTTTTTTATCTTTCTTTTTTTACTACCACTCGAATGTAAGTCAAGAGATCAAGATATTGTAAGGTTTTGTTTTGTCCACTTATAAATTATCTGTACTGTATTTTATATTGGTAAGTTCGTATATTCATCGTGAGTAAATACAGTATAGGCCCAAACTGAATTTTTACGAGGCTTTTAGCCTCAGGTCAACGCCCTTACCTGGTTATAATAACCCGGCCATCCCTCCTCCCCTGAAAAGATGCCCATCAAAATACCGAAGAGTATTATTAGTCTGGTACCTGAGATGTTATTTTTTTTACACAACTCCTAAACTCGTTTCTGTCCAGCTGAGTTCCTGTAAAATGGTGTTTGTTATTTCAATGGCTAATTTTAGATATCTCTATTTCAGCGTCATTGAAATAAAAATCGCCAGTGTAGTTCGATATGAGTCATTTAATAAAACTTCTTGCTATAACATGTGACAAAATGTTCTCACTCCAGAGTAATTGTATTTTGTCACGTTATAGCAAAGTTTTTGTAGTGAAAGGTTGACAATGTTATGAAAAATATAGTCTTTCTGTATGCTCCGCAAATAGGGAAAAAAAAAAAAAACATGCAGACTGCAACATTCCTTTGAAGGAGTTTTAGGAAAAGTGTATAATGTTTATTGCAGAAAACTTTAAAAAAAAACAAATAGTTAAAATTATCAAGAGAGATTTTTTTGTGGGATTAATAATAATAATAATAATAATAATAATAATAATAATGTTTATTGGACAAAAACATATATACATACAAAATATTTACAAAAAAAGATTCGGTCCAAGCCCATGTGGAGCAGAGCTCTTCGGGCAATAATACAATAAAATAATATCATCAATTAAAAAAATTTATAAAAAGTAAATATTGATATCGATAAACTAAATGTACTCATATATATACATAAGAATATACATATGCATACACATACAAATACATATACACACATGTACATTTTATTGCGACCTGAAAAAAAATAGTCCAAATACTTTTTTCCCATTAAAGTTAATTGATTATAACGACAAAAAATTCTAACAGTCTAGGGTAATAAAGAATAGAGCTATCTTATTAGATTGCGATAGTCTCGGTCTACACAAGAGCCAATATCCAATATCTCTGGCTGACACAAGACCAACTCGGAGCGAAAAACAAACAGTTCTCCACCTATCTCAGGGCGAACAAGGTCGCCAGGTCATACAGTCCCCACTTGCTCTTATTGGCGGGATTTTTTGACGGATAAGTCCAACCGATTAACGGGATTAGCGGTATCACTGCGAAGCGAATCTCCTGGATTTATAAGCTACCATCGGATCTTTTGATAAGTTGTCAGGTATGCAGCTGTTGTTACTTCATTAGTATTTACAGTTACTCTATTTTGAGAGAGAGAGAGAGAGAGAGAGAGAGAGAGAGAGAGAGAGAGAGAGAAGAATATTTGGGGCTATTTCCTTCGTTAATTGTTTAAATATTTTGTCCAAATAACACAACCACCATATATATATATATATATATATGTGTGTGTGTGTGTGTGTGTGTGTGTGTGTGTATTATAACCACGAAAGGAAAAATGAAAAGACTTCTTGGATATAATAGATTTTACATTCATCACGTGTCAGCTTTCGTGATTTCTACACACCACACACACACACACACACATATATATATATATATATATATTATCTGGTGTGCGTGTGTGTGTATGAGAAAGAGAGAAACTTGAAGTTTTATTAGGCCTATAAAACCTCCTGGGGGTAACGAGGGACAGGAATTTGCGTTACTAGACAAACAAAAACACTTCTTACAACGTTCGTTTTGTCTATCGCGTTGTTCAATCGTGGATCAGGGTAATACTAATCAGTCTCCCATTTGGTAAACAGGAACAGAATCGTCTTGTTTACTTAGACGCAGCTGTATATATATATATATATATATATGTGTGTGTGTGTGTGTGTGTGTGTATATTATATATATATAGGTATGTATATATGCATACATACATACATACATAAATATATACGTAAGAAAGAGAAATGGACAAGAGGATATATAATGAGAATGGCAGACAATAGACGACATCAAAAATAACAGAATGGGATCCTAGAGATTGTAAAGGGTGCTGGGAAGGGAGAGAAGACGATGGATTGACGAACTAAGAGAGTTTGCAGGTTTGAATTGGCATAGAAAAATCATAAACAGACGCAAATGGGAGGACATGTCTGAGACCTTTATTCTTCAGTGGACAAGTAACAGCTGATGGTGATTATGTATATATATATATATATATATATGTGTGTGTGTGTGTGTGTGGTGTGTGTGTGCTTGTATATCTAGTCCTTTTCTCAATACTCTTAGGCCTACGTTGTATAGTAGCTGTCGTTGGAGGTACTCGTTCCCAAAATAGACAGACATGGAGCTACTTCTATACTGAGATAAGTTAGAGACAATGAATTCATAGACATGATGATAAGAATAATCGTTCTAAGGACTCTCCAAAATTCCCAAGAAACTTGACCTGGTCCTCCCGACATGCCAGAGGTCGCGTGATTTGCACCGCAGTTGTGAACTTTGATAAATGAAGACCAGATTTAAGAGTTGTCACGAGGAGAGAATGATTGACGAGCGATAACAAACAATATTGCATTCTCCTTTGAGCATTTTAGCGTACAGTAGTATCTGACGGGTTTATTTCTGCCATTGTGTGTAGCCAAACTGTGAGCTCGATCAATATGCGGTAGTTGCTCTCTCTCTCTCTCTCTCTCTCTCTCTCTCTCTCTCTCTCTCCGTGCAGCATTTCCTTAGGAATTCAGTAGTGTAGGTTTCTACTAGCTTCAATGTTTAGTGTCGCTGTACCATTCCATAGCTGGTTCCTGATTCGTTTAGTTATATATATATATATATATATATATATATTCTTATGCATGAAACAAAAGAATATTTTTCTTTTTATAATAGTTCTCGAATTTAGTTTATTCGTTATTTTCCTATATTTCCTTTCCTCACTGGGCTATTTTCGTTATCGGAGGCCTTTAAAGACTTTGAGCTGTCGGTTTTTCAAGTAGGGCTGTAGCTTAGCTAATAATAATAATAATGATAATAATAATAATAATAATAATTTGGTGATATTCATGTATGGTAACATATATGATCTAGATTTTTTTATTCAAATTTATACATTAAGAAATGAATTAGAATAGTGTATTCATTTGAATATAGCCCTACTCCCACTCAATTTTCAAGCTCTTTGAAAGTATCAAAGTATATATATTATTTTGTTTGTTTAATATTTTTTTAACCGGAGTACATTTATTTCATAAAAATCAAGATTAAAACATTTTACGTGTTTCTCGCTAAAGGTGGAGTTCCAGATTAACCTACTTTTTTTTTTTCAATTAATTCTGAATATTTATTTAAGATGTCACGTCTTGTTATATTATGTAAAAGACTTATTTTTTTTTTCTCATTATAAATTCCTGTTTATGATTTCAGCACATGAAAATTCTACACTTCTGATTATTATTATTATTATTATTATTATTATTATTATTATTATTATTATTATTATTATTTCAAAGTTTTCGATAAGCAGGACTTAGTAAATACACTACTACTACTACTACTACTACTACTACTACTAATAATAATAATAATAATAATCTTTTTTGGAATATATATTGACATAGAAGAGATGAGGTGCATGCCCATGTCGAGCAATAATACAACTAAAATGATATTGTAAAAATATGAACAAAATAAAAATTTATATACATATACAGTATATATACATGCACTATAGACACATTTTATATACTGTATAATGTATATATATATATATATATGTATGTATATATATGCATATATATATATATATATATATGTATGTATATATATGCATATATATATATATATATGTATGTGTATATATATATATATATGCACATACATATATATATATATAAGATTATTAGCCTAAAACAGAATGGATGTGTATGTTCGTGTAATAAGGAAAAGTGGTGGATGTAGAATTATGGTGTACACATTGATATTGTAAATATTAAGCAAGGATTAAGTTATACTGTTAGGAAAGGAAATAAAGTTTTACAAATAGATTATCATAATTATGAACACTGATATTTGCATTCATGGTTAGGTCAGCAAGTTTAAATATTCACAAACAAAGAGTTTTAGTACACAGATAACGAGAGTGTGATTTCCTATAGCAACCCTTATGTTTTCTTGACCTTTGCGCAAAGAAAAGATTATGAAATATGTCTTTCTCGCATACAAGGTTAACATATTCAGCTGTTAGTGAATCACAGATTTGTGAATAATTCTATGGGTACACTCTGGTACACTAGTCTATCTTATTGCTCTTCCTCTTGTTTTGTTAAAGGTTTTATAGTTTATACAGGAAATATTATTTTTTTTTTTTTGTTACTGTTCTAAAAATGTTTTATTTTTCCATGTTTCGTTACTTCACTGGGCTATTTTCCCTGTTGAAGCCCCTAGGCTCCAACAGGGTTGTAGCTTTGCAAGTAATAATAATAATAATAATAATAATAATAATAATAATAATAATAATAATAATAATGGTGATAATAATAATAATAATAATAATAATAATAATAATAATAATAATAATAATAATAATAAAAGGAACTATAATGTCATCGGCATAGAGTAATGAGCTTAGCCTACCACCTGACCGAAGTAGATCATTGATAGGCGAGGAAAAATAACGGGCCTAGAACTGATCCCTGGAGAACACCTGTTTTGACACCCATTATCTCTGAAAGATAGCCGTCGAAGGTCACAAATGGTTTTCGACTCATTAGGAAGGATTTTAACCATTCTGGATTTTATCAAGAGTAAAGCATTTCCAGGTATTCATTTTTATTCATTGCTTTGATATGTTATAGAGATCACACACTGACACCTCGAATGAAATCATACTGGCTAAAAGAACATACATTACATTTGATGATAAAGAAGTAGAAGAGTCGACTGTATTTGAATTTTTCAAAAAATGTTATTCAGCAAATGAAGGCAACTGAATATTAAATATGTAAAATAAGACCCTGGTCAAAATAAGAATGCTATACTGTAATACGTTTTAAGAAAGCTGTCGTGGAAATAAAGTCAGGAAAAGATAGATATATCATTGACTCGTTAAGTAAATCTTAAATATTCGACAGAGAGAATTACATCGATAAAGTATCAATTCCATCATTGACATGACTCGAGTACATAAAAACATGTATAATTTATATGTAGGTACATTAGATACTTTAAATGGATGGTGATACTGTTCTTAATGTATTTTAAAAAAAATTAGTTGTTCATTACTTTTCATGATGATTGTTTATTTCCTTGCTTCCTTTTCTCACTGGGCTATTTTTTCCTTGTTGGAGCCCTTGGGCTTATAACATCTTGCTTTTCCAGTTAGGGTTGTCGCTTAGCAAATAATAATAATAATAATAATAATAGTGAATGTGGGTTCAAGACTGATATAGAGTATGACATGTGACTAATTATTTGATGTACATTATTTTGTTCGGACCCTAAATCATATTTTTGTATTATATATGAAAAATTTGTTTAATGTTTATACTGTTCTTAAAATATTTTATTTTAGTTGTCCATAACTTCTCATGTAGTTTTTTTTCCTTATATCCTTTCCTCACTAGACTAGTTTTCCCTGTTTGAGCCCCTGGACATGTACCATCTTGCTTTTCAAAGTAGGGTTGTAGCTTAGTAATAATGATAATCATAATAGAATTTGACTTTGCACTCTCCAGGCCGATACTAGATTAAAACCAAGATTATTAAGACATCATACTTTCTTAGGCCGATACTACCATACGACCTCGTACTTTCTAAGGCCGATATTAGCTTACGACCTCGTATTTTCTTAGGCTGATACTAGCTTACGACCTCGTTTTTTCTTAGGCCGATACTAGCTTACGACCTCGTACTTTATTTGGCCGACACTAGCCTACGATTTCATATTTTCTTAGGCCGATACTAGCTTACGACTTCGTATTTTCTCAGGCCGATACTAGCTTACGACTTCGTACTTTCTTAGGCCGATATTAGCTTACGACCTCGTACTTTTTTAGGCCTATATTAGCTTACGACCTCATACTTTCTTAGGCTGATACTAACTTACGACCTCGTACTTCTTTAGTCCGAAAATTGATTGATTGATTTAAAGTCGACACTCCTGCTTTGGAGAAAGACCATGGGGGAAAAAAAGCCCCAAGATTTTGGGAAAACCTTTCCCTTTTCACGTGTCTTGCATTTCCCCCCAGAAGAGATGAGCAGACGAGGAAATGGAAAGGAGTTGAGTTGGGGATAGAGGGGGTTAGAAGAGGGGGGGGGTTAAAACTGAAAAGACGACGCCTTGTGTACGTCAGCCTGCAGCTTTAAACTCATCTGATCTCCGACGAGAAATTCTGGAACACTTCGAATGCCAGCGAGAATTCGTTCGGTATGAATGGAAATGAGGGAGAATGAATGAAAACATGTGGAATTTATAGGCGATACATTACGGATTATTTCTGGCAGAGCTTCCCTAAATTCGGAACAAACAAGCCCTCATATTCACATTTATCTCTTCTTTCTTAATACGAAATTTGGAATCTTATCTCTCTCTCTCTCTCTCTCTCTCTCTCTCTCTCTCTGAGTCCAATTTTATTAAAGCGAACTTTAATGAAACAAGTTGGAAATTAATGATATTTATAACGGTCGGGAGAGAGGCCATAATAGCGGGAGGAGGAAAAGGAAATTATCTATCAATACTTTATGAATATATTTTTAGGATATTTTTTTTTCCTGTATCGCTTTTCCCATTTTCCAAAATTGTGATTTTATTTTTTAATCAACGAAGCGGCTGGGCACTCATGAACTCAAAAAATACACACACACACACACACACACATATATATATATATATATATATATTTATATATATATATATATATATATATATCCCTTTTTTAGTATAGAGACCTTAACGTGATGAAGGGATTTGTGTATAGCCATGATCGCAAATATGTACTAGTCAGGACCACCCGTACTAGGATGGTTTGCTGTAAACGCTTAGACGAAAATCTCCCCTCATCACCAACCCGGGACATGATTAAGGACATGGCAGAGGCCTTTGTCCTGCATTTGGCTAAAAATGGCTGCATTGGCTGTTGTTTTTATATACTATATGTATATACAGTATATATGTGTGTATTATTATTATTATTATTATTATTAGCTAATCTACGTCTATCTTGGAAAAGCAGAATTCTACAAGCCCAAGGTCTCCAACAGGGAAAGTAGCTATGTTATTCTTAACGCCCATCTACTATCTGCTGTTATCATTGCATGTCCTGCCCATGGTCATTTCTTTTCTGTACATGTTGTTAGAGTATCACCTACTTCTGTTTGATATCGTATCCATGTTGCTCTATTTCTGGCTCTTGGTGTTATTTCCATCATTATTCTTTCTATGGATTGACGTACTAAGAAAATTCGTGTGTATAAACTGGCGAGTGGAAGATCTCGTCTGAGGCCTTTGTTCTACAGTGGACTAGTAACGGCTGTTGATATATATATATATATATATACATATATATATATATATATATGTATGTATGTATATACACACACACACACACACACACATATATATATATATATATATACATATATATATATATATATATGTATATATATATATATATATATAATGTGTGTTTATCGGTGCATGTGTAAGATCAATATTGTTAAAGGAATGTGACTATAACCTATCTCAAAAACATTTGTCTTTGAACCATATAGAAAGTGTTTTTCATTTCTCGTTATTCACAAAAAATTCTTCTCTCAATTTATCTTTCTTCTAATTTCCATGCCCCGCTTGTTATCCCAATTAGCGGTATTCGTTACCCGTTAGTTATCTATCGGAAGAATAAACCTAAGAAAACTAACCTTGGGAGTTAACGAGCGTCTCAGTTCTCAGGGTACGAAAAGATCAAAGGTATTATGGGCGGTAAAACGGCTAAAACCAATTCATATAAGTTATAGATGGAATCATAAGTAATACTTAAGGGGAAATTTTACTTATAAATGAAAAGTTGAATGGAAATTATATTTCTTTCAATATTATTATTATTATTATTATTATTATTATTATTATTATTATTATTATTATTATCTGCTAAGCTACAACCCTAGTTGGAAAAGCAACATGCTATAAGGCCAGGGGCCCCAACAGGGAAAATAGCCCAGCGAGGTAAGGAAACAAGGAAAAATAAAATATTAAAATCAGGAACAACATTGAATATTTCCTATATGAACTTTAAAAACTATAACAAAACAAGAGGAAAAGAAATTAGATAGAATAGTGTGCTCAAGTGTACCCTCAAGCAAGAGAACTCTAACCCAAAAGACACTGGAAGACCATTGTACAGAGGCTATGGGACTATCCAAGACTAGAGAACAATGGTTTGATTTTGGAGTGTCCTTCTCCTTGAGGAGCTGCTTACCATAGCTAAAGAGTCTCTTCTACCCTTACCAAGAGGAAAGTAGCCACTGAACAATTGCAGTGCAGTAGTGAACCCCTTGAGTGAAGAATTGTTGGTAGTGTTGTCAGGTGTATGAGGACAGAGGAGAATCTGTAAAGATAGGCCACACTATTCGGTGTATGTGTAGGCAAAGGGAAAGAACCGGAATGATCCAATGTAGTACTGTCTGGCCAGTCAAAGGACCCCCCAACTCTCTAGCGGTAGTATCTCGACAGGCGGCTGGTGCCCTGGCCAACCTACTACGTAGAATTAGGCTTACTGAGAAGCAACACAAAATCTCACAGAGACTCAAGTCAATTCTCAAGTTATTTTTGTTTCTGATGTTTCATAGGAAAGTAATTTGAGTTCATATATTTTCTTTTCGTGAGTTCAAGACTTTTCCTCAGCTGAATATCCATTTAGGGATTACGTAACTTTTTCTTTAGAATCCAACCTATTTGTAAACTGCTTCACCAGAGTTGACAGTTAATCGATGTAGACGCAAAAGGCTTTTGTGTTTTAACGATGTGCAAGATACATGAACTCAACGTTGACTCTGCTTTTATACAACTCAACACTTACTCTTATAAAACTCAACACTTACTCTCTATTTATACAATTCAACATTTACTCTCTTCATACAACTCAACATTTACTCTCTTTGTACAACTCAACACTTAGCCTACTCTCTTCATACAACTTACCATTTACTCTCTACATACAACTCAACATTTACTCTATTCTTACAAATCAACATTTATTCATTTTATACAACTCAACACTTACTCTTTATACAACTCAACATTTACTCAATAAAATTCAACGCTTACTCTACTTTTAAAACTCAAAATTTACTCTATGAAACTTAACACTTACTTGTTTTTTCTTTCTTTCTTTTTACAACTGAACACACTGCTTTTATACAAATAAACACTTACTCTCTATTTATGCAACTCATATTTTGAATATTTTGTTATCTTTATATCTAATATAAAACTTCATACTTATCATTTGTTTATTAAGAAAAAAAAAAAAACCATACAGACTTATCTTGACATGGTCGTACTTTTTCTAATATCTTTGGTAACTTGGGCATTGAACTAGAGTTCAGTATTAGAATTTATTGTTCCAACAGCTATGAAGAACAATGTTTGTTTTCAGTGCTATTTACAAATTCATTTTCCTTAAGTATTTATAGTCTTTCTTTGTATATACGATTAGATTTAAGCCTACCTGACCCGTAACAGTTTCCCGGTTTTGCGAGTTCAAGATTAGATTATGCCTCTAATTAAGATGAATCACTGATTTCAGAGTATTGACCTTTAGCAAGGCCTTGCCTATATTGGCTGACGATTTTGAGTGTCTCGGGTGGTTAGCCGAGTCCAGAGGTTCATACCAAACCCCCTATTCCTTTGGGTAATGGAATACAAATCTAACATTGTGAAAAGGTTAGATTCTACAGAGAAGACACTTCATTCATCTTTTGTTTGACCTCATGGAGGGCCTCAAACAAACCATTTCAGCTCTGGAAGTCTTTAATAGACAAACGAAAGTAGTCATAAAGATTGAAATATCAACTTTTCAAAGAAAACGACTGAGAAAAAGTTTTGGTAGACACTACCAACTTAAGAGATATATATATATATATATATATATATATATATTGGAAACGTCCCGACCTGGCGGTTTGCTGGTCGAGAGATTGAGTACCATTCAAACTCGTTAGTTCCTTCAGTGTCTGCAACCTCACCGTCCCTGTAGACTAAAAATCGGTTTGGGGGGAGCGTATAGGTCTACCTGATGAGTCATCAGCAGCCATTCCCCGGCCTTCCGTCGTCCCAGCTTGGGTGGAGAAGCTTCTTGGACGGTGATCAGTCTGCATCGGCCTTTAAAGCGTCAGTCCCAAGTTTTCCTGAAGAAAGCTGTACATGAAGCATCTTGTTTTGTGATGAACCCAGTCGTAAAGGAAGATAAATCGTTTCCCAGTCTTTGTGAAGATTTGAAAAGGCTTGAAATTCTTAAGTGAAGAGTAACTGTAGCTTGTATGTGGCGAGGGTCTCCGTTTTTCAAGGAAACAGTAGAACGACTTACCCTTCGGTCGGCTAACCTTGCCAGAAGCAAGATGTTCAGACAAATTGGCATGCAATATCTAAGAGTGAGGATTTATTCATTTTTTTTTTTTAATATGCTTTCACAGAGATAACATAAGAGCGTGTTGGTTAACATAATGACTAAAATTAATCTCATTATCTCTTAATCTAAGAATCTATGCTCAAAGAACTTTTTTTTTTTTTCAAATTGAAATATGGAAGTGGGACTAAGCTGACAAGTATCATTCACTGTTTTTCTAGAGTTTTTCTCAAAGTTACATTACGGATAGCTATTGATGACAATAGCTTTACAAGCTTGAAATATCACCTAAGTTCTGTTCTTCCTAAAACACTCATACACACACACACACACACACACATATATATATATATATATATATGTATGTGTGTGTGTGCAGCTAAAGCCAATGGGAAATAATGAAATAGTTTAGTTCCTAGTGCTTTCATACATTTATTGTACCCTGAAGAAGTGCACGAAAGCGCTAGGTACTAAACTACTTCATTATTTCCTAATGGCTTGTACTGTCAGGTGATCCTTGTGACAGTAACGCATATATATATATATATATATACATTAAAGACTCGAATGATGCAGGTTTGATATATATATATATATATATATGAAAAACTCGAATGATACAGGCTTGAGGTTCAACGCATTACAGATTGCCGCAGGCTGACAGACCTGCCGAGCCAGCCTCCTCCCTTTCCCTTCCCTAGACCAAGACTGTGATCATAACTTTCAGACTTTCTGCTTTAACACAGGAAGACCAGGGCATGACGTTATTACAGGGAACCAAACCTTGAAATCATTCGCTACTTTCACCCTGTTAGGCTTTCTGTCCGTCAACCTTGCATTTCAATTTCTTCATGCTTACATTCTATGTTTTTACTTGTCCTAAAGTACCTTGAAAATCGTGGTAGCTAAGAAAATGAGAAAGTTTAACGAGAAGTCTTATTAAAGTATTTTATGTATGTGTATATGTATGCATATGTATATACTTATGTATATGTATGTGTACATTTAGTTTATCTATATCAATATTTACTTTTTATAATTTTTTTTTTTAATTGATGATATTTTATTTGTATTATTGCCCGAAGAGCTCTGCTCCACATGGGCTTGGACCGAGTCTATTTTGTAAATATTTTGTATGTAAATATGTTTTTGTCCTATAAACATTATTATTATTATTATTATTATTATTATTATTATTATTATTATTTCAATTGTTCATTGCTTCTCATTTAGTTAATTTATTTCCTTTCCTTGTATGCTATTTTTCCTTGTTGTAGCCCTTGGGTTTATATCATCCTGCTTTACCAACTAGGGTTGTAGTTTAGCTAATAATAATAATAATAATATCTCCTGAGTCCTCTCTTCCTTTGCACTGAGCATGTAGTCCATCGTAGAAAGAACTGTGGTTCTCTGTAGTTTCTCGTTCCTCAATTCTCGGTACTGCAGCGCCAGCCCGTCTAAGTCAGACAGTCATTTGGCCTAAATTCCCGCCATTAATTCATTCAAAGAAATTGAACCAATCCGTCGAGTAGTTCGTTCACTCGGGCGTGAGTCGCGGCTTATCGACGAAAGGGAAAGTCTACTTAAGACTAATCAAATTAGGGAATATTCTTTCCCCCCGGCTCTTGGTCTAAAATTTCTCTCCTCCTCCTCCTCTTCTGGCTTTCTTTATCTGGAGTTGACGGTTTGCATAATGATAGACAATTTGAAAATTTACTTTTAAGCTGATAATAGCGAGGACTATCATATCTCGTTTCCTGGTCTAACATTCTTTTCTTTTAAATTTTATCTTTTGATTAGTTTTAACGGTATATGCTTCATATTCAGAAACATTGAATGCATGGCAACATTGAGAAATCCAAGAACTTCTAGACTATAAGCAGTAAGAAAAAACGAAACCTCGTGTCTCTTCCCTTCCGTGAGATAGGAATTAGCCTTACGCACCATTATTTGCTGTCTGCGTACATATGTTCCCGAATGCTTGTGAAAGACGCAATATAATGGCTTTGTACCGCGGGTGTAAAAGCGTAGGAGGGAGACCGAGAAAACTGTATGAGGAAAGTGGGTGGAGTGCTCAAGGAAGGGGTGAGGTAAATGAATAGAGAAAGGGCCGGGGTGCGACGTGGATGGCGCAGAGAGAGAGAGAGAGAGAGAGAGAGAGAGAGAGGCGGGTGGTGGCGTGGTGCCGAGTGTGTTCCACTGCCGTAAAGGTTAATCCCCAACCTAACCTTTATTGAGCAACGAATGGAGAACCCCTCAGATATATTTTTTTTTTATTTCTTTCTCTGCTTGGAGGATAAACAATGTTCCCGGAATCCCGTGGTCTAATTTTGAAAACAAATAACCCGCCGTTATGCTTTCGTTTATCGGCAAGCAATCCATTATTGCGTCTAACGCCGGCTATCCTTGTCAAAGATCTCAACTTTAAAATATATCATCAGAAAGGATTTGATGAACGGGGAAACAAACCAGCGATAGTTATGGGTTTTATCTTTAAGTCCATATTCAAGCTTGACTTTTTTTTTGGTGCTTTAGAATTTGCAGCCTCTCTTGGTAACTATTAAACAACAGAGAAAGAGATGGAAGTTTACGAGTGACAAATGTAGGTATTCCATGACGAACAGAATTTAAAGGGAAACGATTACTAAGATAATATACTCTCTCTCTCTCTCTCTCTCTCTCTCTCTCTCTCTCTCTCTGAGATTGCGCGCTCGCGAATCTTATATAAAAGCTCTTAGAAAACTGGTTATGAGAAAGAAAGAGAGAGAGATAACTTGAAAATAATGCCTGAGGGCAAATAAACTCATCCTAGTTTGGAAATTCGCGAATGTTTGTTAACTCACATCGGTCTTTGTTGTTCTAGTTTGAAATAAATCATGGTTGGTTTAATTTTGTAAGTTTATTTCCTTTAGAACGGCAATGCAAAAAAATATATATAATAAAATAGAAAAAAAATGTAAATACGCTGAGATGATTTTGGACAAACAATTGGAAAAAAAATAAGTTATAACTTGAAATGTAATACCTGACTGAAAATATTTTTCTGTAGTGTAAAAGCAAATTAATTTAGATATTTGCGAAAGATAAGAGCTTAAATTACTGATTTCAGATATTAAAGGTAAAATTATTAGGTAATAATACTGCAATTCTTCTCATTTGTAATTGTTTATATTTAATGTGAATTAGTAACATGTAGAAGCTATCTGAATGTATAGTAGGGTAAGACAAAGATATCAACTTGTGATTGTTATGATGTGAATAATGTTTAATTAAAAATAATTACGTATATAATGTAAAATGCTAAGATGTAATTGTATTTTTAAAATAAAAGATAAAAACAAATAAAAATTATTTATCTTTGAATTAATAAGTCAACTTCAAATTACTCATGCATTGACTGAAAACAGTTGAATATTTTATTTTATATCAGGGCAAAATATTTTTATGGTTTCCTGCTATTTAGAAACGGCTGCTTATTACCTTCACACCGCCACTACTATATCTAACCTCAGTAAGGACATTCAAAATCATAATTTGGTATTAGACCTATGTTAATGACGTAAGTCAAGACCTTCGTTTCTAAGAATCGTTTTGCTGAGAATTTTTTCTTTTTTTTACGTATATATAACATGATGCAATGCCTGGCTAACGTCCAACGTATGCTGATACTCTCCCTAGACTGCCGGTGTGGTTACGCTAAATTATCTGCTTTTCGTACTCTTAGGTTTCAATTAAGTTTCCCCATTTTTAATTTTCCCCTTTCGGTAATCTAAATTTATACTTTAAATTAAACTAGGCATAGTACTATTTTATATCTAATCAGAAATATATCATCGTCACCATCACCATCTCCTACGCCTATTGACGCAAAGGGCCTCTGTTAGATTTCGCCAGTCGTCTTTATCTTGAGCTTTTAAATCAATACTTTTCCCTTCGTCATCATCTGTTTCAAGTTTCTTAGTCCTCAGCCATGTAGGCCTGCGTCTTCCAACTCTTCCAGTGCCTTGTGGAGCCCAGTTAAAGATTGGTGAATTAATATTTTTTGGGGAGTGCGAAGAGCATGCTCAAACAATCAACATGTACCCCTCACCATGATCTCATCCACATATAGCACTGGAATAATCTGTTATAGTTTCATTTCTAATCCTGTCCTGTCATTTAACTCCCAATATTCTTCTGAGGGCGCTTGTTCTCAAATCTACAAAATCTGATGGATATTGTTACATTGTCATACCCCGACTCATGTCCATACAGGAACACCGATCTCACTAAATTGATAAGTAGCCTGATTATATATGTAATTTCAGGAGATATGAAATATATACATTACTTTATTTCTTTTTATTTTAATTATTCATTACTTCTCATATAGTTTATTTATTTCCTTATTTTATTTTCTGAACTATTTTTCCCCGTTGGAGCCCTTGGGCTTATAGCATCCTGCTTTTCCAACTAGATATGTAACTTAATAATAATAATAATAATAATAATAATAATAATAATAATAATAATAATAATAATAATAATAATAATGTGCATACATTTTACACGAAGTCAGAAAATACATATTCATTTTTACATTTATAAAACATATCAGTTTCTCTTCTACTCATTAATTTACATTTTACTGTATAGTCATGTGTTATGTTAATATATTAATGCTATCATTAGATCACGTTTGCTAATGGAAATTACCATACTGGGAGTATGTTCCTAATCCAACTAATATGTTTTAATGACACCAGGTGTATAAGCCTCACTTACAGGGCACGAATTTGAATCCCTTCCTTTTTATGGGGTTAAAAAGAACAAAATCATTAACACTAACAACTGTGGAATTATAAGCTTTTCATGTTCTCTCAAGGGTAAATTAATCTGTTTAATTTGGCCTTCCTTAGGTGTTTGAGAGAGTTGTCATACTTGCTGTATAATATGGGGTTGTAATAACTTTTTTTTTTTTAATTAAATAAGCTTAATTAGGCGTGGTATACACGGTCAAGCGGTTCGACGAACCTAGTTTTCGAACCTCCTTGTCAAACGGTTCGTAGAGGCGGAGTCAGCCACAAATGTATAAGGTTTGTGGACAATGAAGCCCCGCCCACTAAAGTCAGGAGAACAGACTTCTTTGGACCATTCGAACATCATTTCAAACACTATTATGTCGAACTGCGTCCGACGAACCGTTCGTCTGTGTAAATCCTTTTTTTTTTTATTAGGTAAGCTCAATTACATTTCATATGGAAAACTATTCGTTAGATTTGGCGGTAAATTTATCTATGGTGTTTAATCACACAAGTGAGTCACTTTTTTAGACTTACGAGGTTGTATAGGAAATAAGTCAAGTTCACTTGAATTGGGCTGGAAGAGAATATGATCGGATAGTGGAGAGGTATTACAGAGATGAGAAAAGGGGTTGTAAAAGAGGTTTTGAAAGCCGAATACAGCAGGAGGTTGGGAGGTTGAGAAGAAGCCAGGATAGGCCTAGTCGCATAGGCCCATTCCCACTTCCTTTCTCCCATCCTGCCATCCAACCTCTCTACTTGACGGTGCAAACTGCGGGTCTCCCCCCCCCCACCCTTCAAGTTACACCATGGTGTTGAATGACCTCCCTGGGCCCAGCGCCGGGTTATGTAGTACAAAATCGGTAAGTCAAATAGTATATATATATATATATATATATATCAACACAACATCGTGTTCAAATAGAAATAAATTTCTACCTCATACTTGGGATCGAACGCTAGCCTTTCATTAGAAGGGGCTAGCGTTTGATCCCAAGTATGAGGTAGAAATTTATATATATATATATATATATGCATTATATCTGTTATCTGTAAGATTAATATTTCAATCAATGTTTTTGTATATGACTACAACAACAACTCTTTTATTATTATTATTATTATTATTATTATTATTATTATTATTATTATTATTATTATTATTATTACCTACTAAGCTCCCTAGTTGGAGAAGCAGAATGCTATAAGCCCAGGGGCTCCGACAAGGAAAATAACCCATTGAGGAAAGGAATCAAGGAAAACAAGAATATCTTGAGAAGAGTAACATCAAAATAAATCTCTCATGTAAACTATAAAAAACTACCAAAAACAAGAGGAAGAGAAATAGGATAGAATAGTGTGCCAGAGTGTAATAATATAATAATGTTTATATCTCGTTACATGAAAACTTAGTTGATTTTTTATACAATTTTCTGAAGTGCTGAATATAACTGGAATTTCAAAATACTTGCGAGTCGAGAACTTCAAAGGCTTATTTTTCTTTTTCACGAGTCACCGAGTTGTTGATCTTAACGAATCTTTTTTTTTCCTTTATCTCAAACTTTTTTTCTTTTTGTAAAATATGTTTTGAACCTGATTATTTTGATTAAAATCATTCTTTTGGATCTGAAAATTGTGATTGAAAAAAAAATTAGCCTTGACTCTGAGATTTATTATTTTAAGATCTCTCTCTCTCTCTCTCTCTCTCTCTCTCTCTATATATATATATATATATATATTTCATCATCATCAACCGTAACTAGTCCACTGCAAAACAAAGGCCTCAGATATGTCTTTCCACTTGTTTCTATTTATGGTCTTTTCATGCCAGTCCACACCCGCTAAGTTTCTTAGTTCGGCAATCGTCTTCTCTTCCTTCTGCATCTTTTGCAATCTCTATGGACAAGCAAAGAGCAACATGGATTCGAGAACAAGCTAAAGTAGAGGATATTCTAACATGTGAAAAAAAAAAAAATTGAGCAAGACATATAATGAGGATGACAGATAATAGATTGACATATATATATATATATATACATATATATATATATATATATACATATATATATATATATATAGATGTGTGTGTATATATATATATATATGTGTGTGTGTGTGTGTGTGTGTAAATATTAAAACGCAGTGAAATAAATTTCGGATTTTTTTTAAATTAAAAAAAATACACTTTAATCCTTTAGCGGTGGTACTATATATATATATATATATATGTGTGTGTGTGTATATATATATATATATGTGTGTGTGTGTGTGTGTAAATATTAAAACGCAGTGAAATAAATTTCGGATTTTTTTTTAAATTTAAAAAATACACTTTAATCCTTTAGCGGTGGTACTATATATATATATATATATATAGTACCACCGCTAAAGGATTAAAGTGTATTTTTTAAATTTAAAAAAATCCGAAATTTATTTCACTACGTTTCAATATATATTTACACACACGCATATATATATATATATATGTATATATATATATATAAATTATATATGTATATATATACATATAATATATATATATATATATATATATATTAAACCTTAGTGAAATAATTTTTTGATTTTTGTTTCAAATTAAAAAAAAAATACACTAATCTTTTAGCGGTAGTACTGTGGTACAAGATTGTGGGCTATTTATGAGAAATCTTCGTTGAAACAGAAATATCTATTAAAGACAATGAGGCTTGAAATATGTCAGATATATCAAAGTTTATTTGTTTACCAAATAATAATAACATCAATAATAATATCTCTCCTTAAAAATATTCTAATAAATATCAGAAAAAAAAGTAAGCGTAAATGTTAATTCAAAGGGTAAATTTTAATTCAAATACAAATCAACATCAATAAATGGAACGCAAAATGTAAATATTCATAAATATACATAATATGTGTGTATTTTACAAGCGTGTTTCATAGAAATTCAGCCGGTAGAGTACGATTGATTCAGTGAACATTGGTTCGTATCTTATTTGAAGCTACAAAGATTACTTGTTTGTAATAATAAAATACACACACACACACACACACACACACACATATATATATATATATATAATAATATATATATATATATATATCCTGTTTACAAAAGCATTTATATATTTTTATACATATTTCATACACATACGTAATCTGTGTATATATATATATATATATATCGCACATATTATAATGTCCTTTCTTTAAAGTGTACATGGTTATATAATCGCAAAGAATTTTTTTTTTTTACATGAACTTTCCTTTATGTATTAAAAATATATTTTAGGTATTATTACACTATAAATTCTGTAAGGCGTAAGTATATATTTCCATATCTAATAATGTTATCGAATAATTTTATTAACCCCTATTGTCTCTTTATATTTTTCCTAACATTTCTCCTCAAGTGCTTTCATAAATATAATTTTGGGTGCATACATTTAAACTAAACGTTAAAACCATTACTTTATTCATATATCAAAAATTCTAGTCACATATTCATCTCGTAATATCCATTCTATATTTATATAATAATTATTTCTCATAAAATCTAGTTCTAAAACCTTTTGAAATCATTCGTTATAATTTTGCAGAAATATCTCAATTTCTTTCACAATTCATCCTGAAAATAAATTAAGTACACAATATACCCAAGCTCTTCAATTATTTCAAAAATAATAATCCGATGTTTACCTGAAATAATCCTGCCCTTTGCTGCCAAGAAATAATTTGTTTACTTTTGTCTACCCTGGCAAGCCCACGGTCAAGGTTATATTATTATTATTATTAATTGCTAAGCTACAACCCTAGTTTGAAAAGCAGGATGCTACAATCCCAGGGTCCCCAACAGGGAAAATAGCCCAGTGAGGAAAGGAAACTAGGAGAAATTATTTTCAGAACAGTAGCATTAAAATAAATATCTATAAACCATAAAAACTAGAACAAAACAAGAGAAAGAGAAAAAAGAATAGTGTGCCCGAGTGTACCATTAAGCAAGAGAACTCTAATCCAAGACAGTGAAAGACCATGGTACAGAGGCTATGGCACTACCCCAGACTAGAGAACAATGGTTTGATTTTGGAGTGTCCTCCTAGAAGGTCTTATAGATATACATTTTTAAAAACAAACAAAATCAACCTAGTTTAGAAGAGTAAGGAAGGACTTATATTGACAATATTTTAGTTCTCATCATGTAATAAAAACATTTGAACTATTCATCAAAAGAATAAGAAAGACTGATATTTGATTCACCACGAATTTCTGGTATCTGTTTTATTTGCTTCTCTTGTTCCGCTATCATTCATCTTATTCCCTTTGATAAAAATTATATAGTGCTTGTTTCAAACTTAATTTCTTGTTTTTATATGAAATATCCAATTTCAAGTTGTTAATGTTCTAAGTATATTTTATTTTGATTGTTTTTTACTTCTCTTGTTTTTTATTTCCTAGCTTCCTTTCCTCACTGGGCTATTTTTCCCTGTTCGAGCCCTTGGACTTATAGCATCTTGCTTTTCCACCTGGAGTTGAAGCTTGGCTTGTAACAACAACAACAACAACAACAATAATAATAATAATAATAATAATAATAATAATAAACACAGTATGTAATTGAAATATCAACTTAGATACAGATAAAATTTTAGGGGATGGATGCTCAGTTTATTATAATGAATTTTTATCTATATTTATCTGGGATGTTCACCGCGATACGGTTAAGCAGTAAGCATGATATAATATATTTTATAGTTATACTATAAAATACTAGATAGGTTTGAACACCATTACAGAATAATAGACTAATTTGGAAATTGTAACATTGAACATTAAATAATCGGTCTATCTTAAATCCACATTACTAAGTTCCATAAGAAGAGTAAGTCCCTTGGTTTCGGGAGAAAGCACCAAGACTAGTTTTATTCCTTCCTTATTGGCTAATAACTGGGTTCCTGGATTATAATAAATCAATAAGGAAAAAACCGATAGACGATGACTTTTCCTAGAAAATCACAAAGACTAGGAGACGCAGCTTCATGCTTCCACCGTTGGCGGAACATAGCCAAATGAGAACTTTTCCTTTACGACCAAATGTCTGGTAAGGGATGTAGGGGTGGAGGGAGGAAGTAAGGGACGGGGTCGGGAGTGAGATGGTAAGGGATAGGGGGCTGGAGGGTAAGGATTAAGAAGGGGGGAGGAGATGACGGCGAGGGAGAACAGGATTGGGGGTGTGGGGAAAGAAGTGGGTGGGTCTTGAGGAGGGGAAATGTTTGGGGGAAGGGAGGTATGGTGGGGGGGGGGGGGGAAGCAGCAACTTATCCGCTACCCAGCCAATACATAAATAACAGCCATTCCTTTCTTGCGTCAGGACGAATGCTATTGATTCTTAAAGATATATTTATATCTATCGATCTACCTGTTCTGGCACAACGAAATGTTGGTCGCTCTGTGTGTGTAACGACTCAGAAACATACACACACATACACGCGATCTCGCACGTCACATGTGTGTATCTGTGTGCAGAGTAATACACACAGCAAACAAACACATTTTAAGCACGGTCGCAGATTTATTCAAAGATTGGCAAAGTGGTGACACAAGCTGGACCCTGGCCGTATTGTTGTTAGCCAACTCCTTCCTTGACGCAATTGTGATTGTTAGTCTATGAAATATCCCTAAACCAAACAAGACCTTGTACACAGTTCTACGGTTTACAGTAGATGGAATGATTAGAGGCCTGTCTTAGTATGTAACAACAACCAGGGTATTTTCATTTGGATATTGCTGCAGTTTAAGACATTATTTCTGTGTTTACAGATAAATTTAGAAGGTTTTTGGTTGTTTATTTTTTATGTTTTGCATAGAATTTCTAAATTAATAATATGTTTGTCTCCTAGATAAAGGATGTATGTATTCAGTAATTGAGAAAAACGTGGTAGTGACTGCTGGCTTAGTCTTCATCTTAGCCACCCCAAGGTATTAAAAATAATGAATTTTAAAAGCACCATGAGTATATTTTCCGATTGTGAGTATACACACACACACACACACACATATATATATATATATATATATGTGTGTGTGTGTGTGTGTGTTGTAAAAGCCTACATATGCATACTGTATATATGAAAATATGAACAATGCAATAAATGTATTTTATATACACATAAGATATTATATATATATATATATATATGTGTGTGTGTGTGTGTGTGTGTGGGCGAGTAATTATTTGTCCAGATATTTAAAATTAAAGCGAATTTTTGTCTTCTTTTTTTATCAGGTTGACATACGTCTCGTTTCATAGCTCATATATAACGTTGTTACTGTTTTTTTTTTATATATTTTATTTTCTTATTATTTTTCAGGTATAGTTTATTCGATATTTATATTTCATTTCCGCACTGGACCTGTAGCATTCTGCTCTTCCAATTAGAGCTATAGTTCTGCTGTTAATATATATATATATATATATATATAAAGTCAGTTCTAGAACCGGTGGCATTCAGAGAAATACAGCACAATAGTCACGGCCTTATTCATCTTTCAATTACACACATTCATATTTACAGTGTATATATATATATATATATATGGATAAATATCAACATAACATCGTGTTCAAATAGAAATAAATTTCTACCTCATACTTGGGATCGAACGCTAGCCCCTATATATATATATATATATGTGTGTGTGTGTGTGTGTGTGTACGTACGTGATATCATCCTCATGATTTTGCTAGTCTTTAGCACAGTCAACTCGGCCACTGGTGTTACTTAGCAAACGTGAACATCGTCCATCAGTTTAAAGAACAAAATTAATCCCGATCTCTAGACGAGGCTTCCGTAGCTCTGGGAGGACAGGACTTTTAGATGACCAATAGATAATGGAGACGAAATGAATGGTCGAAATAACGGGAATATTGAGGTATTAGTCCTACCTGGCAGCAGGGATTGTAAAAGTGACTGACAATGAAGTGTGTGCGGGAGATCCGGTGGGGGGAGTACCATAAATGAAGATCGGGTTGAGACTGGGATTTGAAGGTAGATAAGACATGTTACATACATACATACATACATACACATACATTATATATATATATATATATATATGTGTGTGTGTGTGTGTGTGTGTGAAGAGAGAGAGAGAAAAAAGACAGTTGAAAAGGTATTTGTGGTTTATTTGAAAAAATGGAAATATGTGTTTGAGATGAAATTATCACACACACACACACACACACATATATATATATATATATATAAAGAGAGAGAGAGAGAGAGAGAGAGAGAGAGAACTTTATTCCATGCTGTCTTGTAATCCAATAACTGTTTTACTTACAACGTCACACTCAAATATATTGCATCCCATTTAATCCTTTACCAACGGAGAGAGAGAGAGAGAGAGAGAGAGAGAGAGAGAGAACACATATGAGTTGAAATAGAAAATAATTTTTTTTGGTCCAAGTGAAGATTTCTGCACTTCATTCTTTCGACATGAACAAATAGGAAAAACTGCTGGGGTTTCGAAGAAACAGGTTTTCGAAACCGGGAAGTCTATCGCCTTTGTGTATGTGCAAATGTTATTTTTGCACTGATGTAAAGTAAACATATAAATATCGCGTCGTAAACACCCAGTGAAACACACATGCACACTACACATACAAATACACAAGACTTGGGTGTGGTGAGCAGTGGGAAATGATGAAACTTGTTTTGTATTAATACTGAGCCCTGTTTTTTATCTGAACAGATAAATTTCTATCACGGTGAAAAATTGTTTGAAATATATTTTAAGAATTTATCACCATTTATATCAATGTGGCTGTTTGTCAGTTCGTCCTTATGTGATGTGTTCCGCAAACCAGTCTTAGAAGATGGTGTTTATCTCCACCACTAAAATGCTCATTGTATGTCAATTTTCATTTGTTTGGTAAAGAGGCGTATTGTCTAAACAAAACACCGAATATAAATTGTCAAATATATTTTCATTATTTCTCACCTAAGGCTTCATTTATAGATTTGTCGCTGAAAGCCGACCCAGACGTTTCTCGGAGACGTTTATCTATGGGGCCGAAATACGTTACCTCTCCTTGAGTTAGTGAGTGACATCTGGACGATCGAATAGGTCTATGGTATTACAAAAATATTCCAAATAATGACCTAAGAAGGATATTAGACGAATAGAAAGAGAAAAGAAAGAGGGCGAGTAGCGCGGCGATGCCAGATCGGGGGGTTGGGTTGAGTGCGCGGAGAGGTGGCAACAGCCCACAGCAGTGTGTGTGCCCGTCTCCCCTACGAGGAAAGTGGACTTACCCGCTGCTGGTCGTCGACAGAAGAGGCTCCTGAGCAGCGTCGGGTCGTTTTTACGTAGATCGGTGTCTCCTATCGGCCGAAATTTCGTCATTTTGCAGTGCAAGTGAAGAGTGGAGTGTAGGTGGTGTTGCCCTAAGAGAAGTGTCGCTGTTTTGGGCATAGTGTTGAAACCTCCTCCCCCCTGTGCCCCCTTACAATCCACCCCCCTAAACCCGACCCAATGAAGTCGCCGTCATCGTCGGAACCCACACTCAGGTGTACCACGGCTTCTCAAAATCCTAATTAAAACCGTATGGATAGCGTTAAGCTGGCAGGAATAGGGGCTCATGCCCCTCAGATATTGTATCCTGGGGGCCGACAGCCGCCCCCAGGACCGCAGCCAGCCCATCCGCCGCCCACATCAAGGTAAAGTGTTTCAAACGCCCTTAAAAGTATCTTTTTCTCTAGCATAAGCATAGCTTAGGTCAAGCC
>NC_090751.1:24496266-24498766 GCF_036898095.1 Palaemon carinicauda | reverse complement strand
CACAATTATAATACAGCTTGCAAAAAGAGTCATAGTCAGCATCCGTTCCTGTTAACACACAGATTGTGTAACACTTGCATAGAGAAATAATTATCTTGTAACACGGTGATAAGCAACGAGTAATCCGGTGTTATGTTTAACATTTCCGAACAAAATAAAAATACTTTTGTTTATTTGTAACATTAAAAAGGTGAAATCTGTATAATGCTACATATCTATCACTACGGTGTTGCATGCGTGAATAAAAAAGAAATACACTTTTCTTTATAAGAAGGGCACATAAGTATAGGACTTAGCCTACTTTTCTTAGTAACAGTTCATGAACAAAAAAGTATCCTGTCATGAGTAAAAGGAAATCGTTGCTTTTTCTAAGTAATTTATGAACGAAAAAGTAATACATTTTTCTATATAGCAATAAAAAACATACATTTCTCTTTACAAAAAGGGCACGTAAGTATAGAACTTATTTTTCTTAGTAACAATTCTTGAAAAAGAAAAAATGTCCCTTCATGAGTTGAATGAAATAAATTTTTCTTTGCAATTTATGAACGAAAAAGATAATAAATTTTTCTATATAGCCTAATAAAATAAATCATACATTTCTCTCTACAAGAAGGGCACATATGTAAAGGATTTATTTTTCTTAACACAATTCATAAAAAAAAAATATCCATTCATGAGTACAATGAAGTCTATTTCTTTTTGCAATTTATGAACGAGGAAGCATATTTTTTCATTATCAGCATAAATATGACTACTTGCGTATTCGCAACCAAAGGCTACTTTTCCATTTTGAAGACAGTTCACCTCTTGCTTAAGGTTGTGTGATGTCGAAGATCTTATTTTTAGCCGAATCGGTTTGTTAAGGTTCGTTTAATGCAAGATCCTTGACATTTCGGGTTTGGTCCGAATTTGACATTTGTGTTACTTTATTTTTTATTTGGGGGGGAGGTGTTTGTTGTCACTGAGTTTATATACTACAGTACTGCCATTTATTTGTAATAAATTTACATTGGCTTTTGTCCATATTAACGGTTGATATATTTCGCTTTTTATTCAACCGTAATTCCCTTAATTTTTTTATATTCAATCTTTATAAAAAGTTATTAGCTGGACCGTGAACCTTGCGCGAATAAACTAAATATTCAGTGGAGGTATCGAATTATTCATTTATATTAAAATAGGTAAATTCTCTTTCGCCTTCATACTCTCGAATATTGATAAGTAGGTCTGATATATTTATTACATGTGACAATAATGAAACTATTGCGGGGCAACGTTTATTCAAAACAAACCAAGTTTAAAATTGATTTAGAAATTTAAAGATATTATACTATATATATATATATATATATATATATATATATATATATATATATATATATATATATATATATATATATATATATATATCAAGATGTTGCTCTCTACCCTAACATAATAGGAACCTTAACCCACTCCTCGCTGTCACACTCATACTGCAGATATTTGTATAAAATCAGGAATTGTCCCAACAAAATCTGAATTTAATTAGGTAGAGAAAAGTGGCCACTGCTGTTCCAGTGACAGATCTTGGGGCCATTTAGTCGAAATTTGGAACCTTGCAAAGGTTAAGGTAAAGTTTAGCGAGAAGAACTAGTTGACATTGAGGGAGCCTTCAAGGTTCCTTTTCTATTATTAGATTTTTTTTTTTTAAATTGCATTTTTATTTAGATTATTTCTCTTTCCCCTTTTTGTATTTATGAATATAGAAAAAATTGAATGAGCGACAATGTTGTTTGATTGGGTTCCATGTCTGTGTTATTATTATTATTATTATTATTACTAGCCAAGCTGCAACCCTAGTTGGAAAAGCAAGATGCTATAAGCCCAAGGGCTCCAATAGGGCATTTGTACTGGTTTATATCTGTGATCATTTTTGTTTTTATGTGGTTTGTGTAAAAATGGTTCATCTGTTCCAATCCGAGAATTTTAAAGTTGTTACTCTTCGTAAAATATGCTATTTTAATTGTTCATAATTTCTCTTGTAGTTCCTTTCCTTTATTTCTGTAGTTCCTTTCCTCACTGGGCTATTTTCCCTGTTAGAGGCCTTGGGCTTATACCATTCAGCTTTTCCAATCATTGGGCTTATGCCATCCAGCTCTTCCAACCAGGGGTGTAGATTGGTTAGTATTAATAATAATAGTAATAATGAAAATTAGTGCATTCTCTTTCTTATATGAATAAAAAGGATTATCTTATGTATTACATTTATTCAAAATTAATTAAAGAACAATGAAAATCTATCCTCATAAAACGAATAGGAAAAATAGTGCCCATATGTCATTTTTTGCACAGAAATGACTCTCAGTATTTGCTTCACCTGTAGTTTTGTTATATAAAAAAAAATAAAGTCGGTTTGATTTCGGTTTGCTGAACGATGTTATTTTTATTTAAAAAAAAATAGCATTTCGATTTTGCGTTGACTTGTTCACCTGACGAACGAAAGGAAGTAAAGGAT